>NC_046170.1:26969335-27114335 GCF_011064425.1 Rattus rattus
TGGAGATTGTTCTACCTGAAGACCCAGCTATACCTCTCCTGGGCATATACCCAAAAAATGCCCCATCATACCAGAAGGACACATGCTCCACTATGTCCATAGCAGGGTTATTTGTAATAGCCAGAACCCAGATGTCCCTCAAACAAAAAATGGATACAGAAAATGTGGTTCATTTACACAATGGAATACTATTCAGCTATTAAAAACAAGGACATCATGAATTTTGCAGGCAAATGGATGGAACTAGAAAATAACATCCTGAGTGAGGTAACCCAGACCCAAAAGGACATACATGGTATGTACTTACTGATAAGTGGATATTAGCCAAAAAGTACAGAATACAGAATACCTAGGATACAACCCACAGACCATAAAGTTTAACAAGAAGGAAGGCCCAAGTAAGGATGCTTCAGTTCCACTCAGAAGGAGGAGCAAAATAATCACGGGAGGCAGAGGGAGAAGGACCATGAGTGGGAGTGGTAAGGGGGAGGGGAAAGGGGGAACAGGATCAGGTATGGGGTGTGGGGGAGAGGGGTGAGAAAAGTCCAGAGGGCCAGGAGAATGAACATGGGGGGATGTGAGGTGGGGAGACCCTCTAGAAAATACCAGAGACCTGGGAGGTGAGAGACTCTCAGGGCTCAATAGGGGTGACCTTAGCCAAAACGCCCTACAGCGGGGAGAGGGAACTCAAAGAGTCCACCTCCGGTAGAGAGACAGGACCTCAAGTGGAAAGCCAGGGTTACCAACCCACAGTCAAAATTTCTGACTCAGAATTGTTCCTGTCTAAAAGAACTGCAGGGACAAAAATGGAGAAGAGATTGAAGGAAAGGCGGTCCAGTAACCGGCCCAACTTGGGCTCCATCTCATGGGGGGTTGGGGGGACACCAAGGCCTGACACTATTGTGGATGCTATGATGTGCTTACAGACAGCAGCCTAGCATGGCTGTCCTCTCGGAGACTCTACCAGCAGCTGACTGAGACAGACACAGATATTTACACCCAGCCATTGGACTGAAGTTGGGCACCCCTATGATTGAATTAGGGGAAGGATTGGAGAAGCTGAAGGGGAGGGCGACCCCATAGGAAGACCAGCAGTCTCAACTAACCCCAGGGAGCTCCCAGAGACTGAGCCACCAACCAGGAAGCATACATGGGCTGGTCATGGGTCCCATGCACAGATATAGCAGAGGACTGCCTGGTCTGGCCTTAGTGGGAGAAGATGCGCCTAATCCTCCTTGAGGCCCCAGGGAAAGGGAATACCTGGGAGCGGGGTGGGGAGGGGGAGAGCACCCTCAGAGGCTAGGGGGAGGAGGAATGGAATGAGGAACTATGGGAGGGGAGACCGCGGGGGGGTGCAACAGCTGGAATGTAAAGCAATAAGATAATGTTTAAAATATCACATCGAATTTTAAAGGAAGGAAGGAATCTTGTCGGGCAGTGCGGGTACATGCCTCTAATCCTGGGAGGCTCGACTATCCAGTATGCTTTACATGAGTGTCTTCCTATGCCTACTGTAAAATCCACGGTGGCAAGGATCTGAGCTCGTTTTGTTCCCTGCGGAGTCTATGGCCGTTTGGTCTAGGGGCTCAACATCTGTAGCAAGTATGGATGCTTCTTTTGGAATGGTTTGGGTAGTACCAAAGGACAGGAAGTGACGTAAGGACGCACCAGATAGAGCAGTAGCTAGCTGGGAGGAAGGAAAAATGTTTTCAGTCTTTAGAGCATGAGGAATCCTTGGAGAGTGGAGAAGAGAGACCTATTTAAACAGTGACTGAGAACACGAGGAAGGGAATCAGCTCTTCCTGCTTTCCAGCTCTGTTCTACTCCTCGGTTTCTGTACCTGAAAACTAGAGATAATCAGAACACCTACCTCCGGGGTTTCTTCCCATAGGAGCCAGTGAAAAACCACAGGGCTGGGGTGTAGCTCAGCTGGGGTGTAGCTCAGCTTCTAGGTAGAGCATGCTTGAAGCCCCAGGTTCACATCTCGGTGCCATATAAAAGCTGCGTGGTGGCACTTGTCTGAAGTTCCAGGAGGAATTTTGGGGAAGGGGGGATAGAAGTAGGTGGGATCAGAAGTTCAAGATTATCCACGGCTAAAGCTGAATAGCAAGTTCGAGGCCAGCTGTATGTACAAGACGCCTTTAAAAAGAAAGAGAGAGAGAGAGAGAGAGAGAGAGAGAGAGAGAGAGAGAGAGAGAGAGAGAGAGAGAAGGAAGGAAGGAAGGAAGAAAAGAGAAAAGAAAAGAAAAGAGAAGAAGAGGGCAGGAGAAATGGAGAAGTTACTCAGTGGTTAAGAGTATATGCTGGGGTTGGGGATTTAGCTCAGTGGTAGAGCACTTGCCTAGTAAGCGCAAGGCCCTGGGTTCGGTCCCCAGCTCCAAAAAAAAAAAAAAAAAAAAAGAAAAAAAAAAAAAAAAAGAGTATATGCTGGCCCGAGTTTAGTTTCTAACACTCTTGTCAGGCAGCCTGTAACTCCAGTTCCAGGGGTTCTAACACCTCTTCTGGATTCCACAGCCGCTCACATTCACATGTAACTCCCCGCAACAAGCACACATAAACACATAATTTAAAAATAAAATTTTAAAATACTTTTTAAAAAGAAAGACAAGAAAAAGCTATACAAAGAGAATCTAGGCCAGGTTAGGCTACGTAGGAAGGCCCCGCTCAAAAGGTTCTAGTACTTTTAAAATTGTAGTTTATAGGACGCCTATAAGCTAAGAACTCACACTCGGGAGGACGTGGGGAGAATCTCTAAAGGCAGGGACAGCTAGTTTAGTCCAAAGAGGCTCGGAACCTAATGAGAATAACTTCTGATCTCTGTCTGGACTCAGGCAGCTCCATGAAACCCTTGCTTTCAGAAGAAAACCTTAGGGTTTTGTACGTGGCAGGAGGCCTCTGCTGGGGAGAGGCAACTCACAGCTGCCTGGGGCTGATGCAATCCGAGCAGAGAAAAATGATTCACTGCGACTCCACCAGGACTTTGGCCAAGTGCAGGTTTGGGGTTCATTGGAGGATGACTCCCCCCCCTTCTTGAATTGAAAGAGTAACTTTGTATTTCTAAAAGGTGCTGTCATTGTGTGGGGAGATCCTGCAATGAGCTGTAGTGGGTGGATCTGGGGTGGACCACTTCTCCTACCGTGATTGAGTCGGGAGAGAATGAAATCGAGGGT
This sequence comes from Rattus rattus, assembly GCF_011064425.1. NCBI lineage: Eukaryota > Metazoa > Chordata > Mammalia > Rodentia > Muridae > Rattus > Rattus rattus. The sequence continues at coordinate 26,972,506 of NC_046170.1, forward strand.
CTTTGCCTTCCCCTGCCCCTTCCCTTACACCGGCAAAGACACGGAGCTGAAAGGTGTCATTGAGAAGTAACCGAGAGAAGGGGGGTGACGTGGAGGTGCCAGGACTCTGTCCAGGAGGCTGCCAGAGAAGTGGCTTCTTGTTTGTCAGCAAGAGTTTGTGGTGAGGAGGTCTGCGAAGCTCTCCCACAGCCCCCGGGACTAAACAGAACAAATACAATGTCTATTTGTTCATCCCTACCCTGGGTTTAGACAGCCCTTTTACAGGCAGGGTTATTGGGATCAGCTGAAACCCAGGCGCACTCCTCATTTCTAGGATGGCTAAGCCAGACAAATGCTTCTCTGTCCTATTTCCAGGGCAAGGGAGTACGAGACACATTCAGTCAAGAAAGAAGCAGTGAAGAGTGTAAAAATAAATCTGTGTGTGTGTGTGTGTGTGCGTGTGTGTGTGTGTGTGTGTGTGTGTGTGTGTGTTTACTGCATCTCCAGTGCTGACATACACAAATAAGTTTTTCAAATGTGTAAACTCAGGCTCAAGCTCTCGAGAGGGAGCCTAATGGGCAAAACACAAGAGAAACTCTACAGTTAGCCATTGGGGTATTGGGCCAATCTTACATGAAAGAGGGAGGGAGGACCATGGGGTAGGGTCTGGCACTCCCTGGAGCTTCATAGAGAAGACTTAGGCCTTAAGCAACATGGTGTCTGTCTTGGTCCCACTGGCACCTAATTACTGTCGACGACTTGGTAGAATGCCTGCTGTAGAGTGGGCATTCGGGAACTATTTGAGGCCAGAGTGAAGAAGGAGGTGGCTTATATTAGACAGATAAATAGGTGGCAAAGGGGAGGAGGGCATTCCAACAGAGGAAGGGCCCAGAGGACTGAGTTGGGTGTCTTGGTGAGACTGGTTTAACCACAGTGGAGGGCGTGTAGTGAGACGTCGTGGGAAATGAGGTTAGATATGGAGCCAGATTGGGAAGATTGGAAAGACGGGCTGAGAGACTTAGTGGAGATAAACATCCTTTCACAGGGCTCTTTTCTCTCCCCTTCTCTTTTTAGGGTCGGGTACTGAACCCAAGGTGTTACAGGACTCCCACTCACTGCCGCTACTGTGCCCGCGGGGTCCATAGCCCCTTCATGAAGCCTTCGCAAGGCACAGACTGTATGCTAACCACATGGGGCAGTAGCTGAGACAGAAATTAGTTGAAAAGATCTCGGGAATTACGGAGGAGGGTGGAACAGCGTACCCTTGGCTATACTTGTTGTGATAATAATAAAATGGATAGAACAGCTCAATATTTTAATAAGTTTGGCTGCAAAAGAGGAGGCCAGGTCAAACTTGCTCAAATGAATTGAGAGGTTTCCCGAGAGGTCTCTGAGATTGTCAGTGTAGGAAGTGTAAGAGGGTTCAACCTGGTAAAGGTCAACATCACTGTTCTTCCTCTCTTCCAGCAATGCCAGGCCTTCCCCCTCGTCTGAGGGTCATATCACCCTCCCACCCCAGGGAGGTTTCCTGAGAGGTCTCTGAGACTTCCTCTCGGAAGCTGAGAATTTTAAGAATAAAGACCCATGTGGTGGTACATGTCTACGAGGCAGGAGGATTTCTAGGAGGTCAAGGGCAGCCTAGGCTACACAGCCAGTACCAGAGCTACGTGTTAAGACTCTATACTGAGGGTCTGGAGAGATGACTCACCCGGTAAGAGTGTCACTGGCTGCTCTTCCAGAGGGACCCAGTTTTAGTCCCCAGCACCCATGTGGCACCTACAACCATCTGTAACTCCAGTTCTAGAGGATCAGCCTTTACTTCTGGCCTCCTCAGGCACATCACACATGTAGTACACGCACATGCGTGTGGGTAAAACCACATAGACATAAAATAAAAGTATTGAAAATAACTTTTTTAGCCTCAGGATCTACCACTGAGTCTACATTTTTGTGACCTCTACACAGATACCAACATTGACTCTGAAGGTGAAGCCCAAGTATTAATGACCTTTAAAATCGTGGGCTTCAGGATGTCACAGGCACTATAGACAAAAGGGAATTGGCCTACAGCGAACCAATTACTTCTCTAAAAAATATTTTTTTAACTGGGCAAGGTGGTACATGCCTTTAATCCTAGCATTTGAGAGGCAGAGGCAGATAGATCTATGTAAGTTTGAGGCCAGCCTGGTCTACATAGTGACATAGTGAGTTCTAGGTTAGCCAAGACCAGTAAATAATAATTCTTAAAGACTCTATTTCAAAAGGGGGGGTGCTGGGGAGATAGTTTAGCTGATAAAGTATTTGCCATTCAACCAGAATTTGGATCGCTGGTACCTGTGTAAAAAGCCAGGTATGATGGTGTGTGTCTAATCCTGGAGAAGCAGAGACGGGTTCTGTGAAGCACATTGGCTAGCCTATCGGCCCGAATGGGTGAGTTCCAGATTCAGGGAGAGACCTTGTCTCCAAGATAAAGTAGAACCCAACAGAAGAAGACACTGTACATTTTCTTCTGGCATCCACATACATGTGCACACACACAAGACTTGAAGAAGAGAAGGAAGAGGAGGAGGAGGAGGAAGACAGGGGAGGAGGAAGAGGAGGAGGAAATAGACAAATCTTATTGACTCCACTCAGCTTATAGATGGCTAGATACCCCCTCGATCCTAACCAGTCAAGATTAGGAGCTTAGGAGGCAAGCCACGAGGTAAAACACTGCTGTCCAAGCCTACCAAGAGCTGTGATTAGAGCAGGAATCAGGCTCAGTTGGTAGAGTGCTTGCTGGCATGTAAGAAGTCATGGGTTCATTCCCAGCACCACAGGCAAACAAGGACAACTTGAATTCCTCCCAGTGAACGATGCAGGGAGAGAGCAGGTCAGTTGTCCTGGGCATGGTACAGGCACAAGGCTTCTTTGGGCCAGACTTAGGGAAGAGGAGGATGGGTCACTTCAGACACCATCCAAGGAGATATTAGGCTGGCTGTGTTCCGTAGGAGGAATTGGAGACGTTTTAGGAACTGAAGTGACCCCACACCATGAAGAAAGCTTTTGCCTAACACTGAGTAGAATAATTTAGAGGTAAAGATGTATGTTATTTTATTTGATAGTATTTTTTTTTAAAAAATTAAGTCACAATCTGCTTCTCATTTATTGCCATATCCCCGGCCACATAGGCAGGCTCGGAATAAAAGCTCACATGTTTTTTCAATTGAATCCAATTCCCTTGAACTCAGACAATCAACAAACAAACTGCTCTCTATATTATGCTAGGGACAGAGTCTGGACCAGGAACCCAAACCAAACATCAAAACATGCCTTTTCTAATTCCTGATATGGGGCTTGGGTCACTGGACACACATTTGTTGGGGACAGGTAAAAACAGAGCCGCAGAGTTAGAGCCAAGGTGCAAGGCAGAGGGCTAGATAAACAGATAGCGCTGTGCCCAGTGGCTCCCAGAGCAGATCAAAGGTAGCTTTTCCCCAGTGCAAGCATGGCAGGAATCTGAGGACCGCTCACCCAGTCCCCCACCCATGCTCACAGATGGAGAGCTATGCCATTAGTGGCCACACCTTTGAGTACTACCAGCATGAAGGCGTTTGTGACAATTTTTTTCTAGTCTTTCTTGTATAGCTCCTGTAGATAGTCAGACATGATATGGCTGTGTTTATGACTTCTGGCTTGACTGCTTGCGTTCCACAGCCCAAGTCTGCTACTTGGGCAAGCGTTTGCCTGGCTTCACTACTTGGTTTCTGCACTAATAAAACACTACCAGATTAATAAACCCCCTTAAAGGAAGAGGCAAGATTGAGAGGGGTCATTGTGCATATGCCTAAGTGTGTAATATGTCATGTGTGCATTCAGTGAGCAACCACGTTCACTGTAGTTGGTATCCCAAAACAAGATGGTAGATGTGAACTCATGCCAGTCTGGCTGAGACCTGGTTCTTCCTGTTAGGTCATACCACCACTGCTGCTGTCCTGACACTCCCAAACTGGACTACTGGTATACCCGTGAAGTGTTTATGGGTGGATCGAGCTGCCACTGCTGCCCTGTGAACGGAACTGCTGGTTACCTGACAACATACATGGGATTTGCTCCAAGAACCATTTCTCCACAGGTCCACTTCCCCTGAATCCTTTCTTTTCCATTCCCTCTGGTGAGCAGCGATCTAAAATTGAGGTTAAAGAGGTTAAGAACTATCATTAAAAGTAGGTTTTGGAAAATTAAAGTTGCAATTTTGATTAGGATAATTTTAAGGGGAAGAGTAAGGAAGGGTTAAACCCACAGAAAGCTATTGGGTTAGCTACAGTTTGGGCTTGCATTCTTTCTTTCTTTTTTTCTTTCTTTCTTTCTTTCTTTCTTTCTTTCTTTCTTTCTTTCTTTCTTTCTTTCTTCCTTCCTTCCTTCCTTCCTTCTTTCCTTCTTCTACTTCCTCCTCCTTCTCTCCTTCTCCTTCTCCTTCTCCTTCTCCTTCTCCTTCTCCTTCTCCTTCTCCTTCTCCTCTCCTCCTCCTCCTCCTCCTCCTCCCCTCCTCCTCCTCCTCCTCCTCCTCCTCCTCCTCCTCCTCCTCTTCTTCTTCTTCTTCTTCTTCTTCTTCTTCTTCTTCTTCTTTGGAATAGACTCCTGATTGATCCATAGTCAGGAATAGAAACTAAGTCAAGCTAGTCAGAATTCTTCCCTAGTATTCTTTTCCTTCTGTTAGGAGGGAATACTTGCTCTCTTCACTGCCATTGGGTTTGAAGTCATAAAGATGTGAGTTGAGAGTGCCTTTGCTCATCTCTTCCTCCCCAAGGGAAGCTGCCTGAGAGGATGATGCAGGTCTATAGATGTGCCCTGAAACTTGACTACAGAAGACATTAAAATTATCCTTCTCTCCTTGAAGATTCTGTTACTTGCATATAGATTTTGTACTCAAGCATCAACTCAGAAGGGCAACATCTGAGTTTGCTTTTGACTTATACTATACTGCTTCATGTTTATGGCAAATGAAGTCAATGCTATTCATACTGTTTTGCTTTAAAAGAAGATTTTATGTGTATGGATGTTTTGGCTTCATATGTGTATACCACATGCATGTCTGGTGCCTGAGGTGGGTAGAAGAGGACATTTGAACACTGGAATTAGAGTTTTAGATAGTTGTGAGCCACCATGAGGATTCTGGTCCTTTGCAAAAGTAGTAAGATCTCTTAGCTAGTGAGCCATCTCTTCAGCTCCTTCCTCAGCAGAAGAGGAAGATGAGGAAGAAGAGAAGGAAGAAGAGGAAGAGAAGGGAAGAGTGGGTCATGTCCATAATCCCTATTCTTGGGAAGCCAAGGCAGAATGATTGCTATAAATTCAAGGCCAATCTGGACTACATACTTAGTGAGACCCTGTCTCTTCCTCACTCGTTCCCCCACAAAAAGAATAGGAATTCTGAACATGTGGAATGTTTAATGCAAAATATTCCAAGTTTTGGATATGGGTTGTAATTTTGATCTTCAGAAATGAGCAAGGGTCCAGGCATGGTTATATATGCCTATAATCCCAGCACTGGAGAGGCCAAGCCAAGAGAATTGTGGGTAGTTATGACTCACCTGGTGTTAAAGCAAGATCCTGTCTACAAACAAAGAAACAAACGACAACAATAAAATAACACATATATACAAAACAAGCTAGCAGGGCATGCCTATAATGCCAGCTACTCAGGGCATCGAAGTAGAGGAAGGATCGTTAGTTTGCTGTTGCCTAGACTACATAGTGAGATCCCATATCAAACAAAATTAAGCAAAACCCAAAACAAAAATGACCGTATGTCAAGTGTCATGGTTTGTGTATGCTTGGTCCAGGGAGTGGCACTATTTGGGGTGTGGCCTTGTTGGAATAGGTGTGTCACTGTGGGCTCTAAGACCCTCATCCTAGCTGCCTGGAGGTCAATATTTTGCCTTCAGATGAAGATGTCAGAACTCTTAGCTCTGCCTAACCGTATCTGCCTAGATGCTATACCATGCTCCCATCTTGAAGATAATATACTGAACCCCTGAACCTGTAAGCCAGCCCCAATTAAATGTTGTCCTTATAAGAGTTGCCTCGGTCATGGTATCTGTTCACAGCAGTAAAACCCTAACTAAGGCATCAGGTAACTGACTGTCCCACTGTGTCAGGACTAAGGGTTGGCTGAGCTATAGAACTTCCCGTGTAAAACAAGATGAATTGCTCCCTGTGTATAGGCCATGTGGATTTCGTATGAGACTTCCACTTTAACACACAATCTCATTTTGTCCCCTTGAGGTATCAAACATGGAATCCTGCTCTCTGGATCCCAAACTCCACATTCTTAGGAGGCAGGTGCCATTGCTATCCCTACTTTGGAAATCTGTTAAGTCCCCACAACACTCGTGAGATAGAGAACCCACTCAGGCCCAGGTCCAATACACTGTCCTCTCATCCCTGCTGGTGTGCCTGGCCCTGGTCTTCATCAAGAGCCAGGCTTCTCCCAGCTGCTTCTCTGTGGCCGTAATAGCGGATCTCTGGAGGTGGAGGGGCTCTCTGAGCCAAGAGGTTAAGAGTTTATTTCCCTGACTTCCTCCTCTTTCAGCCGAAGGAAACACTACTTTTCATCATTACAAACCATACCATGCATTTGGACCTGGTCCAGTTGTCTGAGTACAAGAACTGCAGGCGGAGTCAGGAGGTAAGCTTCTTGGGCATAGCACGTTGGTGTTATCCCCTCCTCCAGTCTCATGCTGAAGAGTGCGGCACCTGTATCTTTCACTAGAGAAAGTGAAAAGGGCCAACACTTTCTGCCTGATTCCTGTGGGACACCCATCTAATTCTCCAAATAGAGTCCCTACCCGAGACTAGGAAGGGAATGATTGAAGTCCCAGACTTCTGTCCTTTCCAGGCCACCACTCTGACAATCCAGGCATGCCAGGAGGGTGTTTGGAACTACCTGGCTCTCACTGTACAAGGAGGGGTGGGGTGGGCAGTACAGCTGCGAATAGAGTGTGTTAATAAGGGTCACAGATAAGCTTCCTCTGCACACAGCTGGCCAGGTGTTGGAAGCTCTGTGGGTGGCTTGCAGGGAGACAGGCCTACCCTGAGTCGAGTTATTTTCTGATGAGATGATGCTTGTTATCAAGTTTTAAGAGCACATGTCATACCACTGTAAACAGGGCATAGAAGGGCCTCCCCAAAGGGGCCCCCTCTAGGCTTGCCTCCCAGCACAAGTCAGAATTCTTGGAAGGGTGCCCAAGTCAGAAAGGAAGGTTTTCATTTTACCGTATAGGTATCATTAGTCTCCTTGAACTTGAACATCCTGGCAAGAAGTCACGTCATGCTGCAGATCCCTGAGGGGGAGGTTTTGTTTTCAGACCTGAGTTTGAATCCCGTGTCTGCTCCCTATCTGCCTAGTGAGGTAGAAAAGTCAGCCACTGAAACTCTTTCTTGAAACTCCGCTCCAGGAAGGAGGCCAACAGGTAGGCCACGGATGACTGTGAAAGCGAAAGAACTGGGTACAATGGAGTTGGCCCTCCACTCCCACAAAGTGACCCTGTGCCTAGGTTTGCAGAAGTAAATGTGTCATTTGTCCACCGTCCACCAAGTGTGGTCGCACACACAATCCTATCCGTTGGGAGGCCGAAGCAGGAGAATTACAATGAGTCTAGCTCAAGACAAAAAGCCGAGATTTGGGCTGCAATGTAACCCAGTTGGCAGAAGGCTTCCCTAGCACGTGTGAAGGCCTGGGTTCTAACCCTAGTGCAGCACAAAACCAGGTGTGGGACACACCCAGAGCCCAGCTCTTCAAAGTGGAGCCACAGTCACCCTTGGCCATATATCAAGGTGGAGATCAGCCTGGGACACAGAAGGTGCCATGAAAAAGAAACAGAGCGTGAAGAGAGAGCCCAGCAGTTAAGACACTTGTCCTTTCAGAGGACGGGCTGTGGGTCTCAGCACACACAGCTGACTCCAAATCAGGCTTAACTTCAGTTCCAGGGGGATCTGACTTTCTTCTACCTCTATGGACACCAGGCACCCATGGAATGAATGCATATACACACATGCAGGCAAACCAATTGTGTGTGTGTGTGTGTGTGTGTGTGACAAAATAAATAAACCTAAAATAAATAAATAAATTTTTAAAAAGAATTAACTATATTTTATTTATTTATTTGTTGAGACCAGGTCTTAACTACGTAGTTCAGGCTAACCTCAAATTAACGACCGTCCTCAGCCTTTCAAGGGCTGCGATTACAGACGTGCATAACCATCCTAGTTTGATTTCTATTACCGTGATAAAACAGCGGCTGGAAGCAGCTAGGGCGGGAAGGGTTTATTTCATCTTATAACTTACCGCACATCAGGGCAAGAAGCCAAGGCAGGACTTCCTGTTACAGGTAGGAACTGATGCAGAGGCCACGGGAGAACACTGCTTCCTGGCTCATTCCCCACAGCTCTGTTTTGTTTTTAGACAGGGTTTCACTATGCAGTCCTAGCTGGCCTTGAAAGCACTACATGGGCCAGGCTGACCTCGAACTCGCAGAGTTCATCTGCCTCTGCCTCCCTACACGTGGGAATTGAAGGAATATGGTAGAGGCTGGAGATGTGGCTTTGCACTTAAGAGAGCTTGCACCTCTTGTAGAGGACTGGAGTTTGCTTCCCGGAATCTACACGGGGCAGAACACTACCACTTGTAGCTGCAGCTTTTCATGCTCTGAGGCAGTTTTGGCTTCCACAGATACACGCACCTGCTCTCACACAGACACGTGTAAAACATATGTAAAATAAAAAATAACTTCAAAAGAATTGTTTATTTACACACACACACACACAAAAAAAAACACACACGGAAACCTAAAACATACCTAAGAGTGGACACTAGAGATGGGGTAGGAATTGGATATAAAAAAATTTGGAAGGAACTCTTTTTCAGTTAGAGTGTGTGTGTGTGTGTGTGTGTGTGTGTGTGTAACATATGTCACTTTGGGTTCATATGACTGTGTGATGTACAAAACATTGTATTACCAAAAAACAAGCAAGCTTAAAATGAAGAGAGGTGTTTAATCCCGGGTGTGACTCTGGGCTGGTGGCATCTGTGAGGGGGTGGCATTCTTGGGGCAGCCACACCGCATGAGCATCTGCTTCTCGGTCCTGGCTCCACCCACTTTAGCTAATAAACTGAAAGCAAGCCTGGGCTCCCTGGGAAAAGGCCAAGAGTGGCTTGCGGCCTGGTTCTAGAGGGAGCAGAAGTGAGGACACTCTTTCTCCCTTGCTTGTTTCTCAATGGCAGAAATTCCTTTAGTCTCTCACCTCACAACTGGGAAGAACTTTAGCTGCAGGTCCTTCCTCAAGGAGATCAGTTGGACCTAAATTCACAGGTCAGTGTAAAACGTCTGTCAGAATCTTACACATGCCAGGCAAATGCTCTGCTGATTCAACTACACCCTTGGCCCTAGACATCAGGCTCTTAGAGGCTTTATCCCAAAACCACATTCTGTGAGAGATCAAGAAGGCTTATCGAGGACCCTGGACAGATGAATATATAAGGTGACAAAACATGGGAGACAGTCTGTTTCTTCATAGTCTAGTCTGGGCCAGACCTGGATGAGAACTTCAGGAAATACAAAGCAGGAGAACCCAGCTGTGTGTGAGGCTAGGCTTTGGAGGGAAGCCTGAATTTAAGTGTCGGCTGCTTCTTTGCTGTGTGCTCTGGGCCGAGTGTTTAGCCCCTGGGAGTCTGTTTTCCCCTTTGTGAAGTGGGATTGCTGATAAACCCTATGACTAATGGGAGCAGAGAGGAGACCATGTGGGTAATCTGAGGTGGCGCCGTGGAGGATGAACTTTACACTATCAGCCCCCAGGAGCCTTCCTCCACAAGGTGTGCAAGGGCCACCTCAAGGCCATGCATGTGGTTCAGGAGAGAAAGGTGACGGAGAGGAGCAGCCGTATGGAACAATACCAAGAATGAGAACAGGGTGGTGGGTCTGACTCACCCGGTGACTCACTTCCTTGCCCAGGGATGCTCTGAGCCAGGGCTGCTCCTCACAGGTTCCCTCTCTGTGGAGAAGATATCCCTGCCCTACAAGGAGAGGGATCAGGGCATCACCCTGCACCCTCCACGTCCAGCTTCAAAGGGGAGCTCAGTTAGTTGGAACCCTCGGATTTGAATTCAGGAAATAAAGAGACTGAAGATCCAATCTTTAGAAGAAAGAACAGCTCTTGACTGGGGTACAGGGATCTTGGAACCCTTTTGTCCTCTCCTAGATTGTTACACAGATATCTGTACCCCCACAGGACATTGGGAAGGCACAGAAGAGTGTCAAGAAACTGAACAACTCACCCATAATTCTGTCTTCCAGACTCAATCATAGCATTTGCCTTGGTATTTTTCCACTCAAACTTTTTTTTCACTCACATTTCATCTCAGCCAAGTTTATATTATCTGTATAAATACTATTCAAAACACATGAATTTGGGAAGTAGAGACAGGATGGGGGGGCGGGATCGGGAGTTCAAGGTCATCCTTAGATGTGTAGTGAGTTCAGGGCTAGGCTGGGCTGTATAAAACCTTGTATTTTTCTTAAAGGATTAACAAAGCAGCAAACGTGAGCTGTGCATGTAATTGAAAGTGCTCGTTATTAAAGAAAATGCAGATTAGTCATGGCACACAAGCCTGTCTCAGCTTTTCAGAGGCAGAGTCAGGCAGATCTGTGAGTTCAAAGTCTACACACTAAGTTTCAGGCTAGCCAGAGTTACCTAGTGAGACCTTGTCTCAAAGGAAAACAAAAAAAAGAAGAAGAGAGCAAAGGAAAAGACCGGCATGCACTTCGCATATGTTATTTAGATCAACATATTCCAAAGGTTTTCACCGCATCACAATCTATCAACATAAGATGTTCAGTGATATACTTCCTTGTTTGTGCGTCTCAGGTGTGAGATATGTCAGATGCTCAATAACCACGCAGGCTGACGGTTCCCTGGCAGACGGTACAAGTCACTTCGTTTCCTATCTTCTCTTAGTGTTTGCTTGAGTTAAAACCTACGGATGCGTCAGAAAATATCCTTTGGAAAAGACAGCTTTTAGGAGCTACAGTGGCATCCGATGTGATTGTGAGCGCCTATGACTCCATCCCTGGGGAAGCGGAGACAGGAGGGACAGGAGGCGGGAGATGAAGGTCATCCTTAGCTCCAGAGTGAGATCTAGGCCAGTGTGCTACCCCTGTGACCCCCTCCCCCATAACAGTCTACAAAAATCTGTCTGATTTCAAAGGTAATAATATATTTGGTTTCTGTTGGGTGTTTTCTGGGTATTTCCCTGCTCAAGGATATGGCTAGCCACTTCCTGTAGTAGTGGACAAAAATTGGGCATACATAATTCATACTTCTTTATAACTATTCCTTTCATTTTACGATACATTGTGAATGAAGAAAACACCGGTAAAAATGTCAGAGTCAAATTTGAGCCTCTACAGCAGGCGTTCTCAATCTACCGGATGCCTCAACCCTTTAATACTGTTCCTCAGGTTGTGGTGACCCCCTCAACCATGAAATTATCTTCATTGCTACTTCATATCTGTAATTTTGCTGCTGTTCTAAATCACAATGCAAATATCTGTGTTTTCTGATGGTTTTAGGCAACGCCAAAGGGTTGTGGCCCACAGGTTGAGAACCACTGCTCTACAGGAAGCCAAATGTATTCAAATACCTGTTCCCCAGGGGCAGAGTATAATCTTTCCATCCCCCATTGCTCAGATGTAGAAACTGAAGCTCTAGGTTAAGGAGAAAGACTGAATTCTTGGGTTGGGGGTGTAGTTCAGCTGGTAGGCTATGCACGAAGCCCTGGTTTCCTTTGCTAGCACTGCATAAAACCAGGTGTGGAGACGGGTGGAGATGTAGGCCTGTAATCCCAGCCCCCAGAGGTAGAAGCAGGAGGATCAGAAGATCAAGGTCTCTCTGGCTACACAGTGAGTTCAAGGCTAGCCTGGGATACACCAGAACCTGTCTCAAAAGGGGAGAGAAATTAATTCTTGCAAAGTTGGGACTCCATCCAGATCTGATTTTAGCCCCTAAGGCGTTCATTTTTACCATATGGTCTCCTTCTGCAGGGAGGCAGAGAGAGGAGCCAAGATATGCCAAGGAAACACTTTACAAATTAACTTTTGCAGTAGGAGACTCAGGAAATTGGGACTTTCTCTCTCCATAATTTTGCCTAACAACCTCCACAATCACACAGGTGAATCTTTTCTCTCTGGAACCACACGGTTCCTGGGACACAGTCCTTCTCTTCCGATATATATATTTCTTGGTAGGTTGCTTCTCTCAGACTTCTAAGAAAGATTCCCTAAGAAATCTTGAGGACCAGCACACCTGGTATTCACGCCAAATGACCTCTCTCTCTCTCTCTCTCTCTCTCTCTCTCTCTCTCTCCCTCCCTCCCTCTCTCTCTCTCTCCCTCCCTCCCTCCCTCCCTCCCTCCTTCCCTTCCTTCCTTCCTTCCTTCCTTCCTTCCTTCCTTCCTTCCTTCCTTTTTCTCCCCTAAGACAGGATTTCTCTACCTTGGCTGTCTTGGGACTCACTCTGTAGACAAGGCTAGTCTTGAACTCAGAGTTCTGCCTTCATCTGTCTCTCCAGTGCTGTGATTAAAGGTGTGCTCCCCCAGGTCTGACTCATCAGATCGTTTCTTGTTCTGTGCTTTGGAAGATGTTTATCAGCATCCTTGACCTCTGTCTGACGGGTGTCAGAGCAATGTCCCCCCCACACCCCCACCAGGCCAGTTTTGGTTTGGCATTCAAAACTGCAGTTATTGCCAAATGTTCCCTGTGGGGGGCACCCCCTCTAGTAGGGAAGCACTAGTTTTATATAGAAGATACAGGAGACATTTTGGTTTCATTTGCTTGAGATAGGTCTAGCTGTGTACCCATGGCTGGCCAAGTTCTCTGTGTAGCTCAGGGTAGCCTTGTACTTGTAGCAATTCTGCATTGCTAAGTATTAGGACCCAGTCTTTTCTAAACTAGTTATTTGATACTATGCAGGAACGAGACAGGACAATCCCTCCCCATAAGAGATTGCATTGCACACGACTTAGAGCCCATTCCTTCCGTCATTGCGTGTGGGTGTCTGTGCATAGATCTTCCGGGACTGGAGTTACAGCTGCCATGTGGGTACTAGGAATGGAACCTGAGTCCTCTGAGTACCTTGAACCACTGAGCCATCTCTCCAGCCCACTTGGTTTAATCTATCTATCTATCTATATCTATCTATCTATCTATCTATCTATCTATCTATCTATCTATCTATCTATCTAGATATAGGCTCTTTCTTTGAGACCTTGGCTAGCCTAGAACTCCACAAAAATCCTCCTGCCTCACAGGCAGAAACCAACATACCTAGCTTCCACTTTAAAATAGCACTGCAACACAATGAACCCCCCACACACACACACACACATGCACACACTCACTCACACCCCTCCTTAGGTTTCTTTCTTTCTCCCAGATGAAGATCTATCTTTGGAATCCGAAAGAACAAATTCTTTCTTGCTCAACATGCGGACTTTCTAAACTGAATTTTACACCTGGAAACTCCTTCCTCTGATTCAGAAAATAAATCTCCAACATAAACAGAACTGGTCAAATTCCGCTGAATTCAGTCCGGGTTGGCTTTGTAGATACTTGTCTCTCACCCCAAGCCTTTAATCTCCCATTTCCTCACCTTTAAACGGGAGCGATGATACCACCAACTTCAAAGAGGAGTCTTTTAAGGATTAAGTGAGATTATCCATGGAGATTCCTGGCACATATTAGAAGACAATAAAAAGACTTAAGCAGGATTTAAGAGATGGCTCAGCATATAGAGGTACCTGCTGCACAAACCTGGCCACCTAGGTTCGATCCCCGGAACCTGCATAAAGGTGGAAGAGAACTCATCCCACCAAGCTGTCTTCTGACTTTGACACATATGTAGTGGTACACCACCCCATCACACATTAAATAATAGTGAACAAATATTTAAGCTCTGTAGTACAGTTTTCTTTTTCTGGAGTGTGTGTGTGTGTGTGTGTGTGTGTGTGTGTGTGTGTGTGTGTGTGCACGCACGTACATGCACACAAGTGTAACCTTTTGGAGTGCGCTGCCTACATCTGGTTTGGGGAGGGCATGGTCAGAATTTCAGGTTTCTGCAGCAAATGTCTTTACCCACTGAGCCATCTCGTTGGCCCCAGTGTAGTGAAATAGTAATTTGAGAACCTAGCGGGTGAGTATATTTGAGTTTGCCCCACAAAATTCTTTCATCTTGACTGTGTTTAAAATTTTTTATCGTCATCCAACTCTGAGACCGAAAATCTTAATTTTACATTAATTGATACCACGATTTTTATACAAGAATGAATGGGGCAACTATTCAGGAAAGTTAGGTATGAGTGAAACACATTGTATCAAGCTTAAATGTGGACGCTGAGCCAGGTCTGGTGCCTCATCATTGAAATCCCATCTGGTCAGGGGCGGAGGCAGGAAGGCCAGGAGTTCAAGGACATCCTTGACTATATAGGGAGTTCAAGACCAGCTTGGACTACCTGAGACCCAGTCTCAAGAACAAACAAACAACAAAACCCCCTAACAAACAAAAAGTGTAATCTAGGCTTGAGATATGTCATTCAGATCTTTCCTCTTTGAGCGGGGAAACTTTTGTCCAGAACGCATGTGTGTGCTGGGAACAACCTTGAAGTTTTGTTTCGCCATCTGGTCTCAGCATCTGAACCACTATGTGTGAAGATAGCATGCTATGAAATGATTTGGTGAAGGGTTTTTTTTTTTTTTTTTAAGTTTAAAATATACGGTTTGTTTGCAAAGCTGCTTTGAAACAGTTGGCACAAACAGCTGTCTTAAAGTCAAATGCAGACACCTGACTTGCTATCCTTTCTCAACGGGTTTTCGAGTGTGACATTTGGATGCAACAGCTCTCTTTTGGGTGCTCAACTTCCTGGACTGGAAGATGGGGTTGAGCCTATCCCGCGTGAATGTCCAATAAGAACACATAGAGGAAGTTCATGATGTAGAGCGTGACTCAGGCAGCAGGAACCCTTGGAGTAGCCCGGGCACTATCCAGTTTACAATTCTCCTGGTGGGTTCAGAGGTGAGGGATTTTTTTTTTTTTTTTTTTTTTTTTTGATAGGGAGGGTGCTTGTTTGTTTGTCTGGGGGCGGTTCAGTTGAGAAGGTCACAACAGGGCCTAATATCCTGAACTGCCAACCAGCCTGAGGTGGAAACCTTGGACTATTGTCCCTGCTTCCTCCCATTCACTGCCCCTACAAGTGATGGCTGGCTTTATGATTCACCGAGAACCCTCCCCCAAAATTCACTTGGACCCTTTAAGGTGTGAAAATTCCATTCCTGGCAAGCGGTTCACATTTCCTTGAGGAGAGGCCCGAGTGTTATTTTGTGTTGTGAGTTTTGTATTGGTTGAGTTCCGAGGACTCAGTAGGTGTGCCCATCACACGGGTTTGCTGTAACATTTTACAAAATACCAGGGACGGTAAGATGGCTCACAGGTAAAGGCTCTTGCCACCAAGCCTGATGGCCTGAACCCAATTCTTTGAACCTCAATTTAAAGAAAAAAGAAACTAAAAAGAGAAAGAAAGAAAAGAAAGAAAAAGGAAGAATATGACTGTTCATAGTTTGGTGGAGGAAACAGTTTATTATAGATAAAAGGAGCATAGTCAGGGGCAGGGACATCTGGGAGTGAGACCAGAGTGAATATGACACATAGCCAGGCCTTGTGAGGAGATGGGGCATCAGAGAGGGTGAGAGCCAGATCGAAAAGCCAGGAAGGTGAAGGGGAAAAAGGACCAGCATAGCCAAAATGGCTGGATTATATAGGGAAGAGCATTGGGAGGAGGGCAGTACAACCTCTGGGCTGGAGAATTTTAAGGTAGAGAATAGGGTATGCCAGCCACACCCTGTAACAGATAGGGACTGAAGGATGCTGGGAGAGCCTGGCAGCTCTATCGGCTTTGAATTGTTAAATACATACTTCAGTTAGCCTTTTGTCCGGGTTTGAGACCTGACTGAAGCCACATAATAAAAGAGAACTGCTTCCTGCAAGCTGTCCTCTGACCTTTACGTATGCACCTGGGCACACCCTTGTGTTTCCTGATATCTACGTAGTATACCCCTCCCACCCGACGCCTGTGGCAACCTAAAACACATCTAGAATCACATTGATTATTTTCAAGGCAATCACGGCTACTGCCTGCACCTCTTGGCTTAGACTAGAGGAAGAGCGGAAGGCTGACTCTAGTTTGCAAGAGCCTTGTGCCAAGCAAAGGAGTCCCCTACCTCCACGCCCCATCCCAGATTCAGCCCTTCCCAGTATCTAATACGCAGAGTGCATACTGGCCTCTACTCCCCTGCCCCCTAAGCCTGGGGCATCCTGGGAACAGCGTGGACTTTCTGTTTCCTAGCTGTGACTTTGGACTGGTTCCTGAATAGCTCAGTCTTAGTTTCCGCATTTGCTTGCAATACCGTTTTTATACCATTGTTAGATGGGTTTAATGAGGTCTATTATTCTTTATATTCTTATTACATTTACTTATGTACGAGTTTAGGGGCAGAATAGCAAAGCGGAAAGGAGAGGGGTTTTTGTTTAGTTTTGTTTTGTCCTGGTAAGGTTTATTTATTTATGTATTTTATGTATATGGGTGTTTTGTCCCCATGTCCATCTGCACAGCAGAAGAGGGTTTCTGAGCCCAGGGGACTTCGGTCACAGAGAGATGGTTGTGAACCTCTGTGTGGGTGCTGGGAGTCGAAACTGCAGTGTCTGGAAGAGCAGTCACTGCTCACGGCTGCTAAGCCATCTCTCCAGCCACCACAGTGGAGAGTTTTTTAACTTGAGTTTTTTTTAAACTTTAAGCCAAGTGTGGTGGTCTGCTCCTTTAATCCCAGCACTGAGGAAGCAGAAGCACAAGGTCTTTGTAAGTCGGAGTCCAGCCTGGACTCCATAGAAAGTTCCAGTAAATTCTCCTAACCATTGAGCCATCTCTCGAGCCCTTATAAGCACTGCTTATTCGTTTGTATTTTTCTTTCAAAATATTTATTATTTATAATTATATCTGTAATAGCAATACAAAATAACACACCGCACACATGCATACACGCACACATGCACACACATACACACGCGCACACACACACACGCACCCCAATTATACTCTTCATTGCTCCTGGATCCTCTATGTTCATATCTTACATTACATTTGTCAAAACAAAGAAGCCGGCTAAACAAAGCTCATCTATCATCCTAGCACGTAGAAGGATTTCAAGTTCAAGGCCAGCTTAGGCTACCCGGGGAGACCCAACCAACCGACCAAACGGCAACAGAAACAAAAACAACAAAAATAAACAAAACTATACTAAAAAAAACAATAGAGTATATTTTTTTTATTCTTTTTTTCGGAGCTGAGGACCGAACCCAGGGCCTTGCGCTTGCTAGGCAAGCGCTCTACCACTGAGCCAAATCCCCAACCCCAGAGTATATTATTAATCTAATTGAAAATGTCATTGGTTCTTTCCACTAATACCATTTTTCTATTCCTGTGTACCACATTGCATGGGGATCTACTCTGTGTGTGTGTGTGTGTGTGTGTGTGTGTGTAATATATTAAATAATCTATCATATACCATTTTGTTCCCAAAAGGTAAGAAAAGAAACCAGGAGGTTCGAGGATGACCCTGATTTATATAGCTTTGCAACTTTTACTGTAATAGTCAGAACAACATAATCCTATGAGTAAAACAAATTGGGAGGTCAGTCATGTGGCCCCTACCCGCAATCCCGACATTTGAGATCTGGAGACAGAAGGATCAGGGATTGAAAGTTACGATTGGCCAAATGAGATCCTGTCTCAAAAGCAAAATAATAACAAACCGGTGACCAAGGGAAGAGAGCTCTCTCCCAACCAGTTCCAGCGCTTTTCAGAGAGGAAAGGTTATGGAATTTATGCCAGTGTGCAAAAGCGATTTTTTTTTTTTTTTAAAGCCAGCTTTTTCTGTGTAGGCCTGGCTGTTCTGGAACTTGATCTGTAAACAAGGCTGGCATGGAGATCTGCCTGTCTCTGTCTCCCAAGTGCTAGGATTAAAGGCATGTGCCACCACTGCCAGGCTCAGAGGTGATTTTAAAAGAGGATACTTACAATATTAAAATAGATACTGTAGCACCAACAAGGCCCCGTTGGCCTCATTAAGCTAAAAACCTAACCACATCTTCCAACTGGGGACTCCTGACTACCACAGCCACTGGGGATGGAGGTATTTGGGGATCTGGAAGGTCTTTTCCATTCCTCTCCGCTGGCATTCATCCTTGTTAGAGGCTTAGAGGGAGGCTTGAGGGCGTTGGGGAAGTGGGGGTTGGGGAGGAGAGATATCCAAATCTTTTAAGATGCAGCAGATGATAAGTTCTGATTCGTGCTCTCTGTTACTTGTGACCTGCAGCCCTCTGTTGTGGAAGATAGGATCTGAGGCTAGGCTCTGATTTTAACTCGCTGTGTTAGTCTGAAGTTCATGGCACTTTGCCCACACTGTGCCACTTGAGCGAGCTTTAGATAGCAGGGTCTGAGAAGGATAATTACCCTACAAAACCCAGTCTACCGTGCTCGGGGCTGCAGCACATCGAGGTCATGACCTTAGCATATGTGAGGTCTTGTTCAAGCTCCAGCACCAAAACTACACACACACACACACACACACACACACACACACACACACACACACACACACATATCCCTCCAGCCCACCTTCGTTTCCCAAAAGGAACCTGACATCTGACTTCCTTTCCCCGGACTATTGACCTGGTCCTGTTTATTCGGAATTCAGTCAGTGGCAGGCAGGCTTTCTGCCTGTGTTTGGCTAAGAGAGATTATGTTGTCATATCCTCAGGGAAGCTTTCCTCATCTGCCCCTGAAATGGTCATGTGAGACCCTTGGTAAATGTTTTCAAATATCCCTTGTGTTTCGTTTACAGGGGAGAGACTATTGTCTCTTCTGAAGCACTTACTGTTATTTTCTGTCTTTGCTCGTGGGTCTCGATGAAGCCAGTTTTGTACTCCTGGGACTCTTTGGCCAAGTCTGAACAGATTTTTGGTTGTCACAACCAAAATCCAGTTCATTCAGGTTCAGTTCCCAGCACCCAAATTGAGTAGCTCACAACCATCTGTAACTTAAGCTCCTGGAGATCCTCTGTCCTCTTCTGCTAATGCACACCACACACACACACACACACACACACACACACACACACACACACACACACACACACACACACATTAAAATAATATCCGGCAGTGGTGGTACATGCCTTTAATCCCAGCACCAGGGAGGCAAAGGCAGGAAGATCTCTGTGACGTCCAGGCCAGCCCAGTATATAGAGCAAGTTCCAAGATAACCAAGGCCACACAAATAAACAAAACAAAATAAAAAAAAAACAAAAACAAAAACAAAAAAATGTTTTAAAAAGCTATAATTTTGAAAGCTGGTGAGATGGCTCAGTGGGTAAAAGGTACTAGCAAGGAGCAGGCAAATCATCGATTTGAATTTGATCCCTGGGACCCACCTGGTGGAGCGAGAGAACTGATTCCCACAAGTTATCCCCTGTCCTCAACTCAAAAGCGATGGCATGCACATACACACATGCATACCAGCATACAACCAACCAATCAGTCAATCAATAAAGTAAATGTGCGTGCATGTGCACACGTACACACACACACACACACACACACACACACATCTATAGTTTTGAGAAATTCTCTTGAGGATCTTGAAGCTTTGAAGGACAGGTCTAGCTCTGTTTTGTTTAACATAAACTACAGGTGTCTCCTAGCATCTACCACAGAAAAAGCATTTGGTAAGGGACAGAGAAATGACACTTGTGTATAATAAAAACCTGTCCATCAGGGACTTTGATGGCATTGAACTGAATGCCCCTCCCCAAATCTACCTTTTTTTTGAGAGTGTCCCTGTGTAGCCCAGGCTGTCCTCAAGCCCACAGCTCTATGCTGTAGACCACAGAGTGCTGTACCAGTCGAAGTTTGTTGTTTCTCAAGTGCAGTGCTGAACCAGAGCTCAGCATACAGTAAGTAAAGATCCAGGGTGCATGAAGAACTTGTGGATGTCTGAGTGGACACATCCAGTCGCCCAGTCTTTCATCCATCTTTGATCCAAATGGACTCTCATGTAAACAGACAAACAAACACTTCAGCACTGGTCTTTGGAAACCAGCTTCAGTTTTACCACTGCCCAGCTAAGTGATTTTATGAATTTGACAAGTCTTTTTCTGGACCTGAATGCAGTTAGGGAAATATGTATCCAGTCACCAGTTCCCCTATGACAACACAACAAAGACAGACAAGGAGAGAGAAATGACTAACGCCATGCTAGCCAGTAGCTGGTAGTGAGTTCATGGAAGAGCGATGCTACGTCTTTCGGAAGAGTTTAGCATTCACTATCCTGTCCCATATACTGTACCCATATTAAAATAACACCGTGGGAGTTTTTGTCTACATACACAGGCACGGTTCTGCAGCCTGGTTTTTAGTCTACTACACAGAGAGAGGTAATCTGTATGACAGCTTTCAAGCTTTCATTCGAATTGGATAGGATCATTTTGAAATGTTCCTAGCGTAAACAACGCCTCGGGCCTCGGTGACCATCTCTGCTCTTTAGGCTCCTCTCCAACTCCTCTCTAGTGGACTGCTAGGTCATGACGCACATGTAACTTTAATTCCACCGTTTCCTGCTGAAATCATACTCTAATATATCCCAGTTAGAGGAGTGAGCTCCAATGGCTTCTAAGCTTTCTCTGCACAGTGTTAAAAGGCAATCCTTGTGGAACACCAGAGGCTAACTTTAAGCTCTTGGCTTACACCTAGTCTGCAGACACTGCAGTCTCAGACACAGCAGAAACGGCTACTGTCCAGGGTTACCTGTTCCCAGCTCTTCCCTCTCCCAGGTCCCTGGGAGGAGAAAACTTTATAAAAGCATCAGATCAGATGTTCATTTAATCCTCTAAGTAATGAAGTGAATCAAAGATTTTGGCCAGTGGAAAACTCCAGTTATTCGGTTTCAGTAAAATAAATCTGTCACCAGACTTGGAAATCCAAACTTCTCTCAGATAGCTACAAAAGTAAAAAGGTTTCCATGTTATACACACTTCTTCCGACTTCCCCCATGTGACTGGTGTGCGATCATTTTACCCATTCACACCTGCTCTTGGCCAGCTTTATCCACTCAAAGAGTAAGACCACACACGGTAAGAGGAACCCTATGTAATTCCAGTCATTACCTCATTTTGAATTTTAAATATGCCAGTCCTCGTGAGCAGGAACCACAACTCATTGCTTCAGAATGTGAACACGTGGAGGAAAATGTATATTCTATTTCTTGGGACTGAAAGATACAATAGACTTGACATCCTGGCCGTGACTCATGGCCACATGATCTGAATCTCATGAGAGGATTCTAGCTCATTTGTCAGGGGGGAAGAACATTGTTAGGATGGTAATCTATTTAGGTCAGGGAATGGCGACACATGCCATTAATCCCAGCTCTTGGAGGCTGAAGCAGGTGGATTTCTGTGGGTTAAGACTAACCTGGTCTACATAGTGAGTTATAGGTCAGCCAGAGCTACACAGTGAGACTGACCTTGTCTCAAAACAAAACAGCAAACTATCTAATCTATCTATCTATCTATCTATCTATCTATCTATCTATCTATCTATCTATCTATCTATCTCCTCTCTAATCTATCTTCTATCCTTCTATCTTCTATCAATCAATCACCTATCTAATCTATCAATCATCTGTTATCTCTCTCAACTTTCTATCTATCCACCCATCACCTATCCATATTCTATTCACCCACTTTATTGATGGTATCACTCCATTAGTGGGTGCGGGGGGGGGCGTCCTAGACTGCTTACAAAGCAGAAGATGAACAGGCCACAGTGTCCCCTACTCTCATCTCCTTGTGTGCAGACACAATGTGACCATCTACTCTAAGCTCCAGCATTCATCACATCCCTGTCGTGAGGCACTGTGCTCCCAAGTTCAGGCCCCGGTAAATCTTTTCTCCTTTTTGTCAGAGCCGTTAGTCGTAGCTAGAGGAAATGTAATGCACTGACTTCACGGCCTTGTTTGTTTTTTAAAAAACCCTTCTTGGTGGTGGTTGTTTGGACGGACAGTGATGGGTAGTGTGTTTAGCTATGTGGCGTATTGACCCTACCTCGTTTATATCGGAAGACCAGCCAGGTGTGGTGGCTCACAGGAAATGAGAACAGGAAGCCTGGACCTCATACCCCGAATGAGATTATTAAATGAGATGTCAGCATGGCAGGAACACTAGGAAGTCTGTCTGTGCCTCCCTCCTCCCCTCCTGCCACTGAGACCAGTGCAACTGTAGCTCTAACTGCTTATCACGTGACCTTGAGTCATATGCCTGGCCCCTTTGAACCCCCCTTTCTTGTATTTAGGATGCAGATCTCTCTCCCTCCCTCCCTCCCTCCCCCCCCTCCCCTTCTCCCTCCTTCCCTCTCCCTCTCTTCCAATATAATCTTTAAAAAGTAGAAGCATGCAAGTATGCAATATTTCTATCAAATCTGGGTAGCGGGGCAGGGGGAAGACTTGTTTCTCAGTATACTTGAAATAGTTCTCTTCTAAAATAAAAAGAACAGAAAAAACATTACTTAAGGTGAATAAGAGGGCCAGGCGCCTTTGTAAGGATTGGTGTACCATGACCTCTAGCTTATGACCTCTGTGCCATTTCTCTCCTTGGCTAGTTTTGTCTTTTGATCCACCGGCTCACCAAACTGCGTAGTCCACGTTGGATAGTGTGGTTTAATTGGTCTCTAGGGCCTAGAGTGCAAACAGGTAGGCTTTTGCCCTATGCCTTTTTCCTTAAAAAAACAAAACCAAAACCAAAACCCAAAAAACAAACAAAAACAAACTGGGTGTGCTGGGAAGGTGGTAGAGGCAAGCCCAGGTTGAACCCTGAGGCTGAATTTTAAAAAAAGAAAGAAAATTGTATGTGGATTTAATGTGGATTTAGATTAATGTGATGATAATCTCTAATCCAACAGACGGGGCAAGTAAAGCTGCAAATGACAGCAAAAGCATCTCAAACAGGCGTATGACAGAATTTTACCTGGAGAGCTCGGGCCTCTGGGAAGTGTGTCACATTCCGGGCACTGTATGAGGGACTTTTTCTGTTGCTATGACTAAGACCTGCAAAAAACAACTTAAAAGAGGGCTCGCTTGGCTTTGAGGGTGCAGACCACCACGGTGGGTTAGGCACAGCTCTGGGTTCCGTTCGCAGCCAGGCAGCACGACCATGAAGCTACTTTTTGTCGTCTCAGCAGGGGCAAGAAGCCGAGAAAAGAGAAACGATGGAATTTTGCTACTGTCTCCTTTTCCCCTGTCGAATCCGTCTGGGCCCCCAAATAGCGTTCAGGCTAGTCTTTCCCCCTTAGTCAGTCCTCTCTGGAAAGCCTTCACAGACTCGCCCTAAGGTTGCCTCATCCACACCACAGGGGCTGTCTAATCCAATCCGTTTGACAATTGCAACAAGCTCTCCCAGATGCAAATGGACTCAGGTTTAAACCATGCCATCATCTCCCGTTCCCTTTTCCAGTTTCTATATTACACATGACGCTGCAGTAAGCACGTCATCCTGTTCGCGTGGGTGAGAGTTCCTCAGGCCCAGAAATAGACCTGCCGGGTGAAGGAGATAGGCATTTCCAATTTTCCCTGCCACTCACAAATCTCTAGGAAAAGGTGGCTCCTTCGGTTCTTAAAGGTACCACGGCTGTAGTAGTAGTCACATGCGAGATTCCCTATTTACAATTCTTCGAGCATCAAGAATGTATGAACCCGCCTGGAGAAACGGCTCAGCTTTTCCAAAGGACCTGAGTTCGACTCCCAGAATCCAGATGGCTACTCCAGGGAATCTGATGCCACGGTCCTTTGGTCAACTTGGGCACCAGGCATGCATGTCATTTATAGACCACACATGTAGGCAAAATAACCACACATATACAATGATCAATAAATCTTTAAATAGATATATATTTCATATATATATATGAAAGTTTACATTTCTTTTTCTTTCCCCTTATTTTCATTATTGATTTTTTGAGGCAGGATCATGCCACGTTCCAACGTTTTTCTAGGCTATTCTTGAACTTAGTGGTCCTCCTGCCTCAGACTTCCAAGTAGATGAGATTACGCACGCATGTCACTCACTACGTGAAGATCTTGTTTGTCCTTTACACAAAAGATTTATTTTTTTTATTTATGTGTACCTGTATGTGTGCCTGTATGTGTATACCACACGTCTGTGGGTGTCCTTTCAAGCCTGAAGAGGAAGTCAGATGCTCTGGAGATGGAGTTCAGCTGGTCGCTCGCTCGCACCTGAGTTGGTGCTGGAAACTATTCTTGGGTCCTCTGGAAGAGCAGGAAATAATCTTTTTTTTTTTTTTTTTTTTTGTTTTTTTTTTTTGGAGCTGGGGTCCGAACCCAGGGCCTTTCGCTTCCTAGGCAAGCACTCTACCACTGAGCTAAATCCCCAACCCCAGCAGGAAATAATCTTAACTGTGAAACCATCTCTCCAGTCCGAGTCTTCTCATTTTGACAGACGATTTCCATCAACATGAAGACTCAGCTGGTGCAAGCCTGAAGACCTGAGTTCAGACCCAGGGGGCCAGAAGGTAAGGAGAACCAGGTGCCTTCAGGTATGCCCTGGCCCATACCTGTGCACATATAGGCACACATACATTAAATAAAAACCGTAAGAAAAAATAAAAACGGTGTGCATCTAGAGCATTAATCTTTTGTTGGATAAATGAGCTGCAAACGTCAAGCGCATAGGTTAAGTGCTGACAGTTTCTGTGATATCTTTTGTACCGTACATTTTGTGTCTGTATTGTCTTCCGGATGGAGGCATGTTCTTGTATGTGTGCATGCGTGCGGGTGTGCGTGTGTGCATGTGTGTGCGTGTATGTGAGCACGAGTATGTGGGTGAACTGTGTGCTTGTACCAGAGGCCAGAAGTCAACTTGGATGCTGTTCCCCAGGAGACATCTTGTTTCCTGAAACGGGGCCTCTCATTGAAGCCTAATGTTTACCAATTAGCTTAGGCTGTCTGGCAGATGAACCTCTGGGATCCTCCTGTGACCCCCTCCACAGAGCTGGGATTAGGAGGACATGCCTACAAAGGCTTCATGCCTTCAGGCCTGGCTTAAAAAAAAAAAAAGAAAGAAAGAAAGAAAGAAACAAAATAATAACAACCAACAAAAACACATGAGTTCTAGGGCTCAAACTAGGGTCCCAAGGTCGTAATGCTCGCACAGCAAGCGCTCTACGGACCGAGACTTCTGAACACAGATATTCCTAATTTAATGCAGTCAAATCGTTTTCATTGGGTCTGTATTCTTTTTCTTTGAGTCATAGATGGCTCAGGCTGACCTCAAACCTGCTGTGGAGCCAAAGACGAACTTTCCAGTATCACAGCGAGTGGTGTGGAGGATGGATCAGAGGAAGCTCTGGGCGCGCGAGGCGAGCACTTTGCCGACAAGGGTATGCACGAAGTCACTGCTGCTCAAAGTATTTTTCTCTAATCGGATTTCTTTTTTTATCTACAAGTAAGAAACTAATTCATCTAATTTAATTTATTTTTGTTGTTTAAAAGGCTAATAGTTCCAGAACCCCCGCGTTTTTCATCTTTCCCCATTGATTTACAGGGCCATTTCTGTTTTATGGCAGGTTCCCATGTGTATTTAACCTGTCTCTGGCCTATCTGCTCTTTGGGTTATTTGTCTGCCCCTCAACAAATAACTCATTAAAAGAAATAAGACGGTGTATGTGTGTATATGGGGGGTGGGCTGGAGGGAGAGGAGGAGGGAGAAGCTCAATCAGGATGTAAATAAATAACATAATAAAAAATGAAATAAGACTATATGATAACAACATTTAGCTGATGGATGAAATTTTCTCCCACCCCTCAGAATTTTTCTAGCTATTTTTGGTCAATTCATATGAAATTTTTTTTTTTTTTTTTTTCCCGGAGCTGGGGACCGAACCCAGGGCCTTGCGCTTCCTAGGCAAGCGCTCTGCCACTGAGCTACATCCCCAACCCCAATTCATATGAAATTTAAGATTAGTTATCAAGAACTATAAAAGTGCCTTGGGAGTCTCTGCAGTAAAGAGCACCACTGTTCTTCCGGATGACTCCAGGTTTGATTCCAAACGCCCAGACTGTAGCTCACCACTGCAGTTCCAGGGGATCTGACGCCCACTTTTGACCTCCACAGGCACCAGTCACACCCGTGACACACAAGCATACATGCCGCAAAATACCCGTACTAATAAAAATTTTGAAGTGGTTGAGTCCCTTCGGGAGCTGGGCGCAGTGTGGACTGCCTATTACCTCAGCATTTGGGAGGCCAAGGCAGGAAAATCAAGGCCACTTTTGACTCCTTGGCAAAGTCAGTGCTACTGAAACTTTGTCCCTATGTCCATTGGCACTTGTGATGATATTGCAATCCAGTTTTTTTACATTTTGAAAAATTACTTATTTTAAAAGAACTGGGTGGTGGTGGTGCACACCTAGTACCCGGGCACTCTGGAGACAGAGGCATCTGGATCTTCAAGTTTGAGGCCAGCCTGCTCTACAGAGCAAGTTCCAGGATAGCCAGGGCTACACAGAGCAACCTTGTCTCTAAAAACCAAACTAAACCAAACCAACAAAAACAAAAACAAACCCACACAAAACATCATCTTCTCTATTTTTTTTGTTTTTGCCTTTCAAGACAGTAATTTTTGTTGATGTTCTTGTTGTTTGTGGGTTCATCTTTAACTACAAACCCAACACTTACTTTATAAATTCAGGTCACTCTAAGTCTCCACACATGAAAAGTTATATATGACGACGAAATCAGAGAATCAGTCCTCTTTCATCTTGACCCTAGGACAAGCTTTTAGGACGATCCAAGCGTTTGTTTCTATAGGATTTTTATTTGACGATCAGTTTTGCTGAATGCTTTCAGATCACTAAATTCTGCATGGTTTGGATTTGTTTAGCCAGCACAGGGTCTCCCTGTAAATCTGTGGTTCTCAACCTTCCTAATGCTGAGACCCTTTAATACGTGTTCCTCACGTTGTGGTGAACTCCCCCAGCATAAAATTATTATTGTTGCTACTTCCTAACTGTACATTTACTAGTATTAAGAATCGTAATATAAATATCTGTGTTTTCCCAATGGTCTTAGTTGGCCCCTGTAAAAGGGATGTTAGACTCCCAAATGGGGTCTCCACCCACAGGTTGAGAACCACTGCCATAAAGCCAACCTTGAACTTACAGAGGTCTCCCTGCCTTCCTTCTGAGTGCTGGAAAGACAGGTGTATGCCACCACACCTGGCCTTTAAATCATAAAGTTACTTTTTATGATAAAAGTATGGATATCTAGGCTAATCAGAGAACCTGTGTCTTAAAAAATAAAAAAGGTATGTATGTCTGTATGAATATGTCTGTCTGTCTGTATATATGTGCATTTATGTATGTGTGCATGCATACACGCATATATTATGTATGTAGCATGCATATATGCATGTATTATGTACGTGTGTGTGCATGCATGTATGTGTGTATTATTATGTGTGTGTGCATGTATGTATGTATTATGTATGTATGCATGCTTTGAGGCAGGGTCCCATGCATCCAAGCCTGACCTCAAACGCACCATATAGTACAGGAGGGCTTTGCCTACACCTCCCAGACACTAGCATTATTATTTAAGATTTATTTATTTATTTATTTATTTATTTATTATATATAAGTACACGATAGCTGTCTTCAGACACACCAGAAGAGGACATCAGATCCCATCACAGATGGTTGTGAGCCACCATGTGGCTGCTGGGATTTGAACTCAGGACCTCTGGAAAAGCAGTCAGTGCTCTTAATTACTGAGCCATCTCTCCAGCCCCCCACCCCCACCCCCTCGCACATTATCGTTTAAAACATTCCTGGTTTTAAGCAGGCTGGGGATTAAACCTAGGGCCTTCTGAATGCCAGGTAAGCCCTGTCACGTCTGAGTGGCACTCCCAGCCCACCTTGTTAAATCCTTATATTTAGGATTGCGGATATGCTTTTCAATCTTTTGCTAATCTGGGTGTAAGGAAAGGCTGGAATTGTCAATACTTCAACAATAGCAGCACCTGGAGACACCTGTGCCACAGAATTACACTTTCCTGAGAGCTTTCTCACAATTTAGCTTTTTTTTTATTTCCCTCCTTAAGACAGAAAGTCCTGTTATTAAAGCCACTTCTTAGAGGAGGGGATTGGATTTCAGAGTGATGGAGAGATTTGGGGATCGGAGGGGTAACTCAGGGGAAGTAACCTGAGTGGTAACAGATTGCCAGTGTTCAGAGGACGAGGGCAGAGCTTGGTCCTGACACTGAGAGGAGAGAAAGACAGGAGAGGAAGAGAGGGGCTCAAAACTCAGAGGTTTGCCTTTTTCACCACACAGTTTCGATGTATGAGACAGGGTCTTATTCTGGACCTTAGATGCTGGCTTCTTCCAGTGGCAGCTCCAAACGATACTTAACGGCTCGAACTTTCTTGCTGGTGAACTGTGCTCTGCTGACTTCCTCTTAGGCATCCTGTGCTGGTCTGAGTCGGCTACCAAGAGGTAGGGTAGCATCTAAGTTAGCATGAAGTTCTGTGTTCTATGATTTTTTTTTTTTTTTTTTTTTTTTTTTTTAAGTTTTAGCATCAGCGTTTCCGCAATGCTCTGTGGAGAGCTCCCATTTCCAGGTGCTGTGCTATGGAAATAACATTGTTAACTCTGGGTTCTGCTGAGTAAGCCTTGGAACCTGCAAGCCTAATGCATTTTAGGTCCAAACAGCAGCAAAGCTGTGTTGCAAGCTTGCTCCATCCCCATTATTGCATGTGCTGTCCCATCAAGCCTGTGTCTCCTATGCATCCCTGAATGGCCCAGAACTTCCTTGTACGGACTTCCTTCTCTCTGCCTTGTAATTGCTGGGATTGCAGGAACCATTAAGATTAAGCCTGCCTTTCCCGCGTTTCCTATGCATGAGTGTGTGTGTGTGTGTGTGTGTGTGTGTGTGTGTGTGTGTGTTACTAGGATTGAACCCAGGACCCCATACATGCTAAGAAAGTTCTACAAATAATAATAATTTTGATACTATTATTATTAAAATAATAATAAAACATTTATTTTGAGGTAGGTTTCTCATGTATCTCAAGCTGGCCTCAAACTCACTATGTGTGGAAGGCTAGCCTTGAACTAGTGATCCTTTTGCCTTCGCTTCACAAGTGCCAAGATTACAAGCAAAGGCCACCAAGCTTGTGTGTGTAGTTTGGGGGTCAAGCTTCGTGCCTGCCAGGCAAGCACTACTAATTGAGCTATAGCCCAGCTCCTCTTTGGCATTGGGCTTAGCTCTGTAGCCTTCCTATTTCATCTACACACACACACACACACACACACACACACACACACACACCACACACTCACTCACACACATGTACACACACACTCTCATCACTCTCTCTCTCTCTCACACACACACACACTCTCACTCACACACACACACACACTCTCACACACTCACACACACTCACACACACACACACACACACTCACACACACACACACACACACACACACCCACACACACACACACACACACACACACACCACACACACACCACACACACACACTCTCTCACACACACACACACACACTCACACACACACACACACACACACACACACACACACACACACACACACACACACACACACACACACACACACACACACACACACACACACACACACACACACACACACACACACACACACACACACACACACACACACACACACACACACACACACACACACACACATCATACAGACCTGCCAAGGAAGTGGTGTTTAAAAGACCATAAGTACAGATTTAGCTGCAAAGGTGTTCATTCCAGTGGGGTTTACAAAGCAGGTGGTTTGTCGTCATTGTTTGCTTTTGAGTCAGGGACTTTGTGGTGGTTTGAAGTTGTTTGGCCCAGGAAGAGGTACTATTGGGAGCCTCGGCCTTGTTGCCGTAGGTTCATTGTGGCTTTGAGACCCTCCTCCTAGCTGGCTGGAAACAAGATATAAATCTCTCAGCTCCTCCTGCACCATGCCTGCCTGGATGCTACCATGCCTTGATGATAATGGGCTGAACCTCTGGACCTGTAAGCCAACCCCAGTTAAATGTTGTTCTTATAAGAGTTGCCTTATTCACAGCGGTAAGACCCTAACTAAGAGAGCCTCCCTGTGTTCCTTAGCTGGCCTGGAACTCGTTATGTAGACAAGGGTGGCTTTGAACTCACTAAGATCTGCCTGCCTCTGGCTCCCGAATGTTGGGATTAAAGATGTGCAACACTATGCCTAGCTACCTGTCGCTCTTAATTTTTGTTATCACTTGACAATTTCATATACACATATAATATAGGGTCACCGTAATCCCTCTGATCCCACACTCCCACTCCTCCGAACATCTCCCCACACGTTCCCCCCAGCTACTGTTCCACACATCCAGACTTTTATGAAACACTGGTGAACGGCGTGTCACCTGCTGCACTCTGTCGATCTGGGGAGCAGAGAAGAGAAGAAAATGGTTGTGTCCGGAATTTAATTTAGACATAGAAAAACTTCCTGCAGGTAAGACTTTTAATCCATTAAAATAGGAAAGGAAATCACAAGGCGGACTCAGCTGGGCAGTATGAAAGGAACAATAGTGGAGGGGATTTGGAGGTGGAGAATAAGGTTTGCTACCCCGGTGGCTACCCCGGATACAAACTGCCTCGGTATTGACTGAGAGGCAGCCAGTTAACACACACATGAAGACAGGGTTCTGAGGGGAGGAAAGAAATAGAAACTCAGATTTCAATCGTTCATTCATTCATTATTCACGCGTTATCGATTGCTCGTTACAAATCCAGCGCTGTGCAAGGTGTCTGGCTTTGCCTTGACAAGTTGACAGCGCAGTCAGGAGACATGAAACCGGGATACGGAAATCTCTTCAGAAGCCAAGAGTGCCTTCCCCCATAGGTGGAACCCGGCCGTCTGGGACTGAGGAAAATAAACTTCCTGAATCCTGAAGATTGGAGCTTTAAAACTAAAGGAACGGACTTGTGGCCCAGCGGATGGTTCATCGGGGTTACAGCGCTGACGACCTGAGTTCAAGACCCACGTGGTGAATGGTGAAAGCTGACAACCACAGAACTGCCCTCTGACATCACACAACTGCACAGACAGTCGCAGACTAAATAAATAAAAATGTCGTCATCTTTAAAAAAGAGAGGGCTTGGAGAGATGGCTTAGTGGTTAAAAGCACTGGTTAGTCTTTCAGAGGTCCTGAGTTCAATTCCCTACACTAACTCCAGATCCAGTAGATCCGACACCCTCACACAGACATACATGCAGACAAACACCACTATACATTAAACAAAAGTAATGAATTCTTTCAAAAAGAAAAGATGAAAGAGACATACGCACAGGCAGAAACCCATACACATAAAATAATAATAAAAAGTTTAGGGGCTTGAGAGATTGATCAGTGATTAAGAGAATTTGTTATTCTTCCAGGGGTTCTGGGTTTAGCACCTTTATGGTAGCTCACAACCATCTAGAACTCCATTCCGAGGGACCCAACCCTCTCTTCTGACCTCCAAGGGCACCAGGCATACACATGGTACACATATATACGTGTAAGTAAAAACACATACACATAAAATAAATCTTTAATTTTCAAGATGAAAGAAAGGAAGCAGGCATGAAAACACGTTTAATCCTGGTACTCAGAAGGCAGAGGCAGAAGATTCTCTGTGAATTCAAGGCTGCATAGTGAGCTCCAGGACAGCCATGACCAGCTAGAGAGACCCTTTCTCACTAGGAAAGAAAAGAGGGGTGGCTGGAGAGGTGCCTGAGTTATCAGAACTCAGGCTGCTCTTCCAGAAGACCCTAGTTTGATTTCCAGCACCCACACATTTCCTCACAACCTTTTACATAACTCCAGTTCCAGGAGCTCTGATGTCTCCTAGCTTCTAAAGGCACCAGGCACATATGTGACGTTCAGAAATATACATGCAGGCAAAATACCCATACACATCTGTGTTTTAAATTTTTAGAAAAAAGACTAGGGTGGTGGCTCTGCTGTTAAAATGCCTACTGTGCAAGCATGGGGAATCAGAGTTCAAATCCCCAGAACCCATCTAAATGCCAGGTACACATGGTAGTTTATCTGTGATACCAGTCTGAGAAGGTGGAATTTCCAGGGATCTTCTCTTACCTTTCCCTTCTTCCCCAGCAAGCTGGCTACTCAGAGTAGTCAAGAACCTTGAAGGAGGATTACCAGGATCGGTGTTGGGCCACTATATCTGTGCACCTGCATGTGCATCTGCAAGCACACACACACACACACACACACACACACACACACACACACACACACACACAGGAAAGCTCCCACACATGCAAGCTTGTATATATACCTATATGCACATCACACACATGAAATATATACATTCATGCATATCACACACATGAAATATATACATTCATGCATATCACACACACACACACACACACACACACACACACACACACAAATGTACACATGAAAAGAAAAAAAAAGATTTTTAGCCAAGCAAGGTGGTATACACAGTTGATCCCAGTACTTGGGGGACAGAAGCAGGCAGATCTCTGTGAGTTTGAGGTCAGCCTGTTGGGGAATTGGGAGGTGTGGTTTAATTATAGAGCACTTGCCCACTGTCTGCATGACATTCATTTTATTCTGAGTGAGTGAGTGAGCAAGTAATGGAGTAAGCAAGAGAGAGAGAGAGAGAGAGAGAGAGAGAGAGAGAGAGAGAGAGAGAGAGAGAGAGTTAAAATAAAATGAAAACAAGACTATAATCACCAAAATTCAGGAAGGAAGGTACCTCTTATTACTATGCGGCTTTGGCTGAGAGTACAACCATCTACTCAACATCTGTTTTCCCACCTCCTCGCCAACTAATTCCCCATTTTGTTTAGAGCTTGATGCATACTCCTCCCCCCAGCTCCCAGCCATCCTTTTTAGCTGGAATGACTAAATCCTGGCCAATGAGACCGAAATTGAAGTCACTGTGTAGAGCTGTCCCCTTTGTCCCTTGTTCTTTCTGCCTCCTCTTGTCTAGACTGCAGACAGGTGCCCAGAGGCAACAACTGTCTTCTTATGGAAAGAAGGCTGCTTCTAAAGGTGGCACCAGAGAATGCCTGTGTCGGATGGCGTGGTGGAGTTGTGAGACAAATTCTAGACTTGCATGAGAAAAATACAAACCTGTGAGCCACTGGTGTTTGTAATTTACAGCCAAACACAACCCCTGTCTGATAATCTAACCTGCTCACTTCTTTCGTAGAAGAGACCGACCTGATCAAGTTCCATAAACCTCTGGGCAGACTGCATCAAGTTAAGGGGTTTTTGGCTTTTGTTTTGGGGGATATTTGTTGTTGTTGCTGCTGTTTGTTTTGTTTTCCAATCATAGTGCACATACCTGCAATTTCAGCTCTTAGGAAGTGCAGAGGAAGAAAGATCAGGACTTCAAGTCATGCTTGGCTACATCAGGAGTCCAGCCAGGGCTACAGGAGAGCCTGTCTCAACCTCTCTCTGGAAAGAGAAACCCTATGAAAGCAAAGGTACCTGCTCTACGGCTGCTCAGGGCCCTGAGGAGCGAGTTGTAGTGTGCGTGCTGGGCACCTCAGTTTTGTGACATACTGTAATGAAGAGGGAACGGCCATGAGTTGAGGTGTAGAAAAAGAGGAGAATTCTCAAAGTGGTCGGGATTTTCCTGGAATAAAGTTTAATCGTCCTTTCTCTTTTTATACCGGGCTTACATCATGTCTCATGGTGTCAAATGCGTGATGGGGACAGACAATTCTTCAAGGTTAATGATATGGTGATGATATCACTGTAAAGCAAAGTTAGTGCGGGCCACCTTGGCCAGCCATGTTGGTCCCAGCCGGTGTGGGATGGTCTTATGTTTCCTAAGAGCCTATAAATGATTACGTGTTCTAGAAGGTTCAAAATAAAGCAGTGAGCTACTGAGTATGTAACAGAAATCATTCCAACTCTAGGAGTTGACGCTGGGTAACGATGGTTCCAACCTTGAAGGCCCTGAAGGGTTTGGGGTTGACCTGTTCTTTTTTTTTTTTTTCTTTTTCTTTTTCTTTTTTTTGGAGCTGGGGACCGAACCCAGGGCCTTACGGTTGCCTCGGTTGACCTGTTCTTAAGGACAGTGCAGGTGACAACGTGCTCTTTCTCCCAGAGGGAACTTACTGGAGTCACTGTCTCCATGGATCTCTCTTACTCTTTCTTCATTTCTTTTTCCTTTGGTCTGAAGATTGATTCTAGGCCTCACATAGGATAAGCCTAATGTTCCCCTCAGAATTCTCCCCCCCACTTTTTAAAATACCACTCTTGGGTATTTTGGGCTGGGGAAGGAGTTTTCTCAGCAGAATGCTGCCCTAGCATGCACAAAGGCTGTGTGTTCAACAAACCCACATAAAGTGTCATTTCAGGACATGGAGGATCATTAGTTCAAGGTCATCCTTGGCTACACAGTGAATTTGGCTAGCCTGTGCTACTGTGTTTTGCTACTCAAAACAAAACAAAGTTTTAATAGGGACATAGCTCATAGAGATGCTCTGTTCATTCCTCACAACTTTACTTCAGCAGCTCTGGGCTGAGTTCATGGTTTCTCGGCACGTTTTGCACCGTTCTATATACACCAATTCTTGGTCCAGGCTTCCGGAGTCAACCTTAGGTTCACTATTGCCTGGCTTCCCTCGAGGGCTTGCACACTTGTAGATTCTTTTAGAAGCCACCACGGCCCTCTTTTCTTCCTACTGTCTTTCTAACCCTACTTTCCCCAAGACTCATTGGTCTTTAGAATTCCTGTACTTTTTAGGCCCATTCACCTATTAAGAAAAATGGGCATGGGCTGGAGAGGTGGTTCAGTGGTTAAGAGCACTGACTGCTCTTCCAGAGGTCCTGAGTTCAAATCCCAGCAACCACATGGTGGTTCATAGCCATCTGTAATGAGATCTGATGCCCTCTTCTGGTGTGTCTGAAGTGTACTCATATACATAAAAATAAATAAATAAATCTTTAAAAGAAAAATGGGCATGGAGTGGCTTAAACATTAATGCAGGAGTCAGCCTGGTCCAAACACTGGGCGTGCATGTCTGAATATTCTTCTTCCTTATCATCCTATTTCACTTCCTGACTTGCAGCCAGCCATGTTTACTTGGGTTTCCTACTGGTGAGCAGTAGGTCCAAGATCTCTTCTCTTCCCTTTAGTCTTTATCCTCCCAGATAACAAAAGTCTCTTGTAGGAGTCTCCTTCCTTGTTTGCTTTTCTGCTCATTTTCCCGGTAGGGGTGGGAGGTAGGTTAAGCTACTGGATTCCACTGAAGAGAACCCTTAGTTTCTCAGACTTTCTCCCCTCCTTCCCTCTCTCAGCTCATGGGCAGTTACTGGATTATTTCAATATTACTTCTATAATGTCTTGCATATAAAATTTCTTTTTCCCTTCTTTACTCCAGAACCCCATTGGCTCATTTTAAGCCTGAAACTTTGTCCTATAGGGTTACCGCTATTACTTTTTAAAAATGTAACTGTGACCAGTCACTGGTCTCTTGAAAAACCTTCAGGGGCTTCCCCACAGCTTCTAGGATAAGAAACAAAATCCTTGACATGGTGTTCAAGTCTTCTCCTCAGGATCTTTCTCATCTCCTTGCCTTCTTCCAGTCTGGCAATTTCTTACCCAATAGAAATTCATTCTCTCTCTCTCTCTCTCTCTCTCTCTCTCTCTCTCTCTCTCTCTCTCTCTCTCTCTCTCCCCTTCCAAGTCCCCTTACCCCCACCCCGCACACACAGGTCTCATATATCACAGCTAGTCTCAAACTCGACGAGTTCATCAAGGTTGGCCCTGACCTTTCGACGTGATTATGGCTGACCACTTTCCCCAGTTTGGGAGGTGTAGGGATAGAGCCTCTCGGTTTGTGAATGCTAAGCCAGCTCTCTACCAACTGAGCTACATCCCCTGAGCCCGGTACTAAATTCTGGCCAAAATGTCAGCAGATGGCTAGTAGAGGACTTATTTTATTCTGTCAGGGTTCTGAAGCCATGTGCTCACCATAATCTATTTAAGGAAGGGGTTGTCTGACATTACTATTATTATTATTATTATTATTATTATTATTATTATTATTATTTTGATGCTGAGTTTGTCCCAGGACTTCAAGTATGCTAGGCATGTACTCTTCCACTGAGCCCCTCGACCTCACCACCACGATTCACCTATTTTCCTCATCTGAAGGGCGTATGTATGTATGCTGCTATGCCAGCAATTTGAGCCCAGTCTTACTGAAATCCATTAGACAGAACAATTAACATTCTCGAAAGCCAGGCCTGGTAGCTCATACCTATAATCCTAGCATTTTTGAGGCTGAGCGAGAAAGAGGATTTTGTCAAGTTTAAGGCCAGCCTGGGCTAACAATAAGACCTTGTCTCAAGAAAAAAAAAATAATGTGTGTGTGTGTGTGTGTGGTGTGTGTGTGTGTGTGTGTGTGTGTGTGTGTGTGTGTGTTGGCTCAGCAGGTAAATAGAGGTCCTTGCCACACAGACCTGACAACTTGAGTTCAATCTTGAGAGCCCATAAGAAGGTGAAAGGAGAGAACTGACTCCAAAAAATCGTCTTCCTGTGCCATAGCATGTGGGCACATACAAATGTGTGGGGGACGATTGCACGCGCACATGCACACGCACATGCACATGCACACACACACACACAAATAAAATGACTGAGTGTGTTGGCACATGTCTTTAATGCCAGCACTTGGGGAGCAGAGAAAGATGAAGCTCTGTGACATTAAGGCCAGCCTGGTCTACATAGTGAGTTCCAGGTTAGCCAAAGACAACCCTGCCTCAAAAACCAAAATGAATACATAAAAATGCTTTAAATGTTGAAGAGCTCAGGATGGATTTACACAGGATATTTTACTTTAGCTAAACTTTGAGTGCAAAGGGAATTTTTTTTTTTATAGTGGGAGAAAGTGAATTAATGGATAAACAAAGATTCCAGTTTCCTGTTTTATAAGGGAATTCTGCACAATTAACAGATCTCTTGTGAATCTCTTCCCATGTTTGGGGCAGTCTCGGTTTTTTAATTTTTTTACTCAGCCAAAACAAATGCCTCTGAGGCAGAATACGTCATTTCTAAAGTAAGTCCAGTTTATCCAATAACTTCAACTCAGCCCTTAAATTGGGGCTTAGTTGTGGATGACCAGTTCAACTATTTTATCGTTGCATCCTTAACCTGAGCTTTTAGCCCATAATCCTCAGTAAACTGAAACAAAGACACCTGTTGTTTTTCCAACCATCCGCTGACAAAGTCCACTGAAGCTCAGGCATTTCTTTGAATATTTGCATCCACACATCATAGCTCTGGTGCATTACGTTGCCAACAGGAGTGTGCAGGGACTTTGCCCTGCACAAACCTCGCCTTTTCCCACCTCCTTAGAAAGATGCTGTTGGAACGAAGAGATGTGGCTATGCTCGGCGAGAGAGTAGGAGAAGAAACAATGTGGTGTGCAGAGTCCACATTCTTTCCTTTATCCCTTTCTCAAATGGATAGAAAAGCAAACAGATAATTTATTTGCAGATGCCCGTAAGGATTCTTTTCCTGGTACTTATCACAGCATCCGGGTTTGTTTACCGAGTAAACGTCCGGGCTAAGTTTGCTTCTTAGATCTGTCCTCTCCCACCCTGCTATGGCCCTGATAACCCTCCATTTGTGGAACAAAGAGAATAGATTTGGTTCATGTAGAAGAGTTTTTTGTTTTTTTTTTTTTAATATATGTATTTTCTGGATTATATGTCTTTCTCGCAGAAAACTTATGAAGGCTCAACTTTTTTTTTTTTCTTTTCTTTTCTTTTTTTCAGAGCTGGGGACCGAACCCAGGTCCTTTTGCTTGCTAGGCAAGCGCTTTACCACTGAGCTAAATCCCCAACCCCTGTTTGTTTTTAATAAGTTCTTTTCTATCAGAAAAAGATTTATTGTCCTTTTAACCTTTGTTTCTTTCTTTCTTTTTTTTTCTTTCTTTTTTTCAGGAGCTGGGGACCGAACCCGGGGACCGAACCCAGGGCCTTGCGCTTGCTAGGCAAGCGCTCTACCACTGAGCTAAATCCCCAACTCCTTAACCTTTGTTTCTTTTTTTTTTTTTTTTTTTTTTTTTTGTTCTTTTTTTTCGGAGCTGGGGACCGAACCCCGGGCCTTGCGCTTCCTAGGCAAGCGCCCTACCACCGAGCTAAATCCCCAGCCCCTAACCTTTGTTTCTTAAGGGAAGGATGCGTGTATGTACTGAATGAAAAGAAAAGGAAAGAAGGAAGGAAGGAAGGAAAGGGAAGGAGGACATGACTGTACCTAGTTATGGGGGAGAAGATGACTAATTATATATAAAAAGAGAGAGCATAACCAGACGCAGAGACATCAGAGAGAATCTAAAGTGAGCATGACCCTGAGCCCGGTCACTGAGGTGATAGGGGCGCCCGGCTGGGGTGGGGTTCGGGGGGTGGGGCAGATGATGGAGAGGCCAGGAGGGAAAAAGAGCAAACGGGACAGCGGAGCCAAAATGGCTGGATTATATGGGGTAAAGCAGCCCAGTCAGTGCGATGTTGAGTTCAGGGTAGGGGCAGGGTACGCCCCCTACGTAGGGACTGAGGGATGCTGGGAGAACCTAGAGGGTGTGTCGGCTTTGATTTGTTAAAAGAGCACCTGACTTAGCCATTTGCCCTGGGTTTGAGACCTAACAGGGAAAAAGGTTGTAAAAAAAAAAATCACATGCCAGTTTAGAGAGCTGACAAGTTCCCTGAAGTAAACTAGTGGACCTCTGGATAAAACTCATAGTATAAAGGTCAAGAGGAAAAATAGGAAATTGTAAAACCTCAACGAGTTCGTAAGCTTGGTCAAACTATTGTCACTGCTAGCTAGAAGCGGGTACTAGCTAGATTCAGTAATTAGAGGTGGAAAGGCCTTTTCAAAGCCAGTAGTAGGACTAGCAGGCAGTTTGCATATGTTTGACTAGCCTAGAGTTGGGAGGATTTAAAGACATTACTTCCTTTCTTGGTTTAATGGGTCCAGGAGTTTATACTTTCTCATTGAAATTTCTTCCCACTAATCCATCCTTTGTATTGCTAGAGCACTTACTCTTTTTCTCATTGTTCACTTGTCTTTTAGATTCAAGTTGATTGAATTGGATCTCCAGACTCAGAATTAGTCTACTCTAATAGGGCAATACCGCAGGGCAACATGAACAAGGATAGCCCCTACTACAACCCAACATAAGGTCATAAAATTACTTAAAAAATTATAATTTTTTTGCCTTTTTTTGGTAGCTAAATTACACAGGTCCCAAGCGTTAACTTTTTAGAATTATTACTATGTTTTATTTTGAGGCAGGGTCTCACTGTGTATCCTTGGTAGGGCTAAATGTAAATCCAGCTGGCCTTGAACTCGTGGAGACCTGTCTGCCTCTGCCTCTTGAGTGCTGGGAATAAAGGCTTGTGCCACCGCATCTAGCAAAGTTTATTTTATTATTAGTTGTAAGTGTGTAAGGCATCCCTGCGTTTGTTTACATTTGCTTTTGGATACACTTGCACACCAATGTGTGTGTGCTGGCCAGAGATTGGCCTTTTGGATTCTTCTGTTGCATCCCACCGTATTTTTGAGATAGGGTCTCTCAGTGATGTGAGAGCTCACCTTCTTAGCCAGACTGTTGGCCGGTGCATTCTGCAGATCTTTCTGTGTCTGCCACTCAGCACTTCGGTCACTCACACGCATGGTGTTCAGTCTTCAACAGGGCTGTTGAGGATCTGAGCTCAAGCCCTCATGCTTACTTTAGCAACCGTTTCACTCACCGAGACCTCTATTCCCTACCCCTAAACCTCAAGGTTGTAGGTGACGACCTTGTGAGTCACTGTCAAAAGGCTGAACATCCCGGCACAATCTTGAGAGACTTAACTGCCTCTAAAAAAGGCATCAGGTCTAAACTAACTTGGACAAACAAGAAACAGAGGTATTTTATAGAATTAAACGTCTGGTTATAATAAGACAAAGGCACTTTGGAAGATAGGGGAATATTCTAGACCTGATGTAAATAGTACAGTCTAATTTCGCCTTCAGGAATATTTGCTAGAACATGTTTTCAGTGTGATACTGATACATAAACATAACCAAATATAAATTTAATTAGAATTTCAGCACAATGAGGTCATCGCCATTTCCCACCGCTATGGACTCTCTTTTATTATAAAGGACTGTTCCCAGGGCGGGGCCAAAAGAATCTGCAGTCCAAACTTTCTTTGGCCGATTACTTAAATCGCTCTGGAAATTTTCCTTTCAGGTTTTGTGTTTGTTTAGCCAGATTCCTTACAATATATGTGTGACTAAAATCATTTTAACAGCCTTAATTGTATTACAAGGGCAATGGTTCTGTAGGTCTTGTGACAACACATTCTTCTGTATGAGTTCATTTAATTTCTTTTCAGCGGTTGATATTTGAGACTCTTT
Organism: Rattus rattus; assembly: GCF_011064425.1. Taxonomy (NCBI): domain Eukaryota; kingdom Metazoa; phylum Chordata; class Mammalia; order Rodentia; family Muridae; genus Rattus; species Rattus rattus. The sequence continues at coordinate 27,013,175 of NC_046170.1, forward strand.
CATTTACAGTAGATCCGGCTACCACTGTTCATAACAGTGCCTAAGCAGGTCCAGGAGGGGTTAAAGAACGCTGATATAAAAACTGCCACTCTGTTATGTAATCTGTACAACTTGGAGTTGAATCTGGGCTCTGGTGAGATTATCAAATGACTAGGGAATACGGTATTTGATTGGGAAGTAATATAAAACAACCATGCACACTGCTACATCTGTATATCTGTCCCATGAACCTATTGTGATCTTTTTATTTTACAAGAAGCAATCTCCGAATTTAGGATGTTTAAATGATTTAATTTTTGTCGTTCTTCCTTGTCTTCCCTATTTTATGAAGAAGTACTGGCAGTGGGCTGTGTCTAAAATGTGTCATTACAAGAATTACAGAGAAAGGGAACGGAATTGAGACATTCATGAACACACAGGAGAGTACCATGAGAATGAGAAACCACATTTAACTTACAAAGTATATAATGATCAAAAAAAGGGGGTTTTTTGGGGGGAGGGGAAAGAAGGTCTCAATACATAGTCTTGGCTGGCTTAGAACTCACAGAGATCTGCTTGCCTTACCTCTCAAGTATAGGGGGTCAAATGTATAAACCATTTCATCAAGCTGCTTTTGATTTGTAGTGAAGCACGGTTTCATGTAGCTCAGTGTGGTCTTGAACTCCCAAGCATTGGGTCTTGTCTCCCAAGCATTGGGGTGACAGCATATACCTCCATATCTAACTGGGTTTTTGTCTTCTCCTCCTCCTCTTCCTTCTTTCTTTTTTCTTTCTTTCTCCCTTCTCTTCCTCTTCTTCCTCCTCCTCCTCTTCCTCCTTCTCATGCAACCCCCCTTCTTCTTGATACAGGGTCCCATGTACTTGATTCTCCTGCTTTCACCTCCTGAGTGTTGGGGTTACAGACCCGTACCCTGCATTCAGGTCATATCTACTTACTCACTTGTGACTGGAGCTCCTGAATTCTAGGTTAGTGTCACACCGGGCACATAACCAAGGGTGATCTCGAACCTCTGCTCTTCTTGCCTCTACTGAGGTCGTGACACTAACCTATCATCACTTAAGTGTTTGTAGAGCTGGCAACTGAAACCAGGGCTTCATCCATGCCGGGCAAACACTTTACTGAGCCACAGGAGCCTTTCGTTGTTTTGCTTTTGAGACAGAATCTCTTTACATAGCTCAGGCTGGCCTCGAACTCACTGCATAGCCCGAGCCATCTTTGAAAACTTGTCCATGTTCTTGCTTAGCATTCATTACAGGCGTGAGTCACCAATCTTGGCTCATTAAGTCACGGAGTTTGAAAAGAATAAAATGAAAATCTAGTTTTTTTGTTTGTTTGCTTGCTTTTTGTTGTTCTTTGAGGCAAGGTCTCAAACTGTAATCCAAACGTAACCTCCAGTTCACGCTGATTCTCTTGCTTTAGGTGTTTATGCTGTATATGGGCCAGCATGTTTGGTGTAAATCTAGGTTTCTATGTTGCTGCAAATCATGGACATAAAAAAAAAATTCTCCTTCTAAATAGTTTTTCAGGGCCGGTGAGATGCTCAATGATCCTTGAAACTCAATGTAAAGGTAGAAGGAGAGAAGTCATCTCGCAAAGTTTTCCTCTGACTCAAAATGTGCACCAGGGCACATCTGCCCACACTAGGTTTATGAGCATACAGTAGTACATACAATCTAAAGATTCAATTGAAACAGTTCTCTGAAGGATGTTTCTGTGGAAGGTGGGGCAGTGGATTTTCATTCATTTCCTTATAGCAAATGTTTGCTGTGCATGGTGGCTCATGTGTATAATCTCAGCAATCAGAGGCTGAGACAGGAGGATCACTGGATGTTTGAGGATAACCTGATCTACATACTGAATGGTAGGCCAACCTAGGCAACAGAGAGACTCTGAGTCAAAATTTTACACAGAGAGGGAGGGGGAAGCGAAGCGGAGGGGGAGGGAGAGGGAGGGGGAATTTAATGCAGGGCCTGCTGGAGTGGTAGGTGCTGGGCCTATAGAATGTCAGTCTTGAGAATTAACTGTCAAAGCCAAGTCACACTTAGTCACGCTTTGGAGGATCCCTCTTCTTTTTGCTATTCTCTAAGCAGAGGAAATCTGATCAACAAGAAAGCATAATGGAAAAATTCAGTAAAGGTCAGAGAAGAGCTGAGGGAAAGGGGAAGAGGCCTTGTCCCTTCTTGACTTGTTAAGTAGGGTCAGAAAGGGGATTTCCTAGACCCTAAGTGTGTTTCAATTTCATAGGTTTGGCGAAAGGAATATGCTCAGCCACTCGCCCCGCTTCCTCAGTACCAAGGCTCAGCCTGGTACACTGTAATTTCCTCTTCATGTATTATGTAGTGACTAATGGAAGGGCTAGGTCACCAACCAGTGTTGTACTCCAACTCAAAGCTATAGGATTTCAATTGTCCTTAGTGTAGTTGGGCAATAGGAGGCTTGAATCTTCTCTTATCAAATGAGGAGGACTCTTAGCAGTTATGAAGGGACTTCCCTTGGGACTTGTTACAACAGAGTACAGTGGCCATAGAAATTTGAGGGTAGTTTCCTGTTTTGCTCTGCTATGTCTTGGGGTGGCTCTAAAAACCTTTCTTCCCTTGGACAGATGAAAATGCTCACAGGGTTCGTTGTTAATTACCATTAAGAATTCGCTGAAGATGATTGGGCAACCTGTATCAGATGTTCAGATGAAAGGATAGGTGGCTGCTGATGACACAGATGTAAATTCTAGGTCTGCAGGTTAAGCTCTGTCAAGGGCCCACCCCAGGGATGCCTGCACTGGGGCCTCTCTTGCTCAGAGACTCTTCCCCAATACCAGCATTCTGAGTCCAGGTGAAGTGCCCAAATTTACAGAGTCAAAACTTTGTGAAAGATTTATAAATCCGCAGGGTTTTAGGATTCGTGACTAGCTTTGTAGACCCATTACTATAAATCAAGGCATCCCGAATACCTCAAAAACACTGCCCATGTGGCTGCTGGCATCAAAAATCCCACTTAAAATTAAAAATTATTTTCCAAGATGCACACCCTGTGCTCCAATTGATATTTTAATAACTCGATTAAAAATTTCCCAGAAGTCTATTAGAGTCAGGAAACAGTCTGTGGTGTAGGTGAGGATTTGTTTTTGCAACGGAAACTTTTAGCCCCCATGAACAGAGCAGCCAAAAAAACTCATTTACATGTTTTTCCTCCATTCTCCTTTAGTACAGTGCAAAATGAAAACCTGTTTGGAAGAATATGTTTGCTTCTCTCTCTCTCTCTCTCTCTCTCTCTCTCTCTCACACACACACACACACACACACACACACACACACACACACACACACAGAGCCAGGTGGATGCACATGATCCAATTTTCAAATTGTCTTTTGTTTTCCACTCCGGAGTAAATTCGGGCATTCATTATCAGAAACATCATTATATGTAAAATAAAAAAATTAAAGCCAGGCATGGTGGTATGCTCCTGTAATCCCAGCATTCGGAAGGCTGAGTCAGGGGAATTGTCCTAAATTTGAGGCCAATCTAAATCTACCTGGTGAATTGCAGGCCAGCTAGACCTACATCACAAAATCTCGTGTCTAAATAAATAAATACAGTTGCCATGAATGTGGTGTGGGTAACCTGGCAAGCACATCTCTGAGTCTGAGGCCAGCCTGATCTACGTAGTGAGCTCCAAGCCAGAGAGGGCCAACAAAAATAAACAAAAAACACGAACAAGAACAACAAAAAAATTCACAAACAAAACTCAGTAACTCCTGGTGGGGGGTTGGTGGGGGATATTAGAGCATGGTTTGCCCTTTGTTAATTAAAAAGTGAGTCTGATAGTCCTTGGCCAGCTCACTGCAGAAACTGCTATGAAAATCCCCGAAGGGCTGGGTTGCTGTCCAAGCCATGGAACTCTATTCCCCTGTGCGAGCTCAAGCGTGCGGGCTTCGATGGCTGCAAGTCTCTGGAGGTCTTTGCCGCTCCTTGCAGACATCTAGGTCCCCCAGGGTCTGTGTCCTCCTAAGTACAGCACGGTGTAGGGCCGGCCGCCTCAGGCTCGCCGCCACCAGGTCGTGGCAAAACTCTTTTCCCTTCTCAGGGCCCCAGAAGCCAGGCCGCCTCCCTCCTCCCTCCCTGCTGGCGGGGCCCTTTCCCAGCCCGGGATCAGCAGCAGCCGCGGCAGCGACGGCAGGAAGCGAAGCCCTTGTTGATGCTGTTCTGTGGCGCGCCTGTCCGCCCTCCGTCGGCCACCAGGCTCTTCCGGGCTCCCGGACCTCCCCCCTCCGCGCGTGCGCAGTGCCTCACGAGGGGGCGGGGCTCAGATTCCTGTCAGCGGCGGCGGCGGTGGCGGCGGCCGTCAGTGTTCGCTGAGGAGAAGCCCGAAACGGACCGGTTGGCTCTCCCTCTCCCCTTCCCCGTCCGAACCTTCTTCTCTGTGGACTCACGGAGAGTCAGTTTTCCACTCCGCAGAGCTGTTCTCCACTCCGAAGCCCTTCTCGTCGCTCGGCCGGGTGGGAAGTGACTGCCCTCGAGGAGGAGGAGGAGGCAGCGGCTGCCGCCCTCGTCTCACCGCCCCCGGTTCGGTGCCCGCGGATCCCGGAGAGGAGGTGCCGCCGCCACCGCCGCTCCCCCCCTCCCGCTGCCCTCGGGCCGGGCTGGGTCGAGCTGCGATGCCCTCGGACTTCATCTCATTGCTCAGCGCGGACCTAGACCTGGAATCGCCCAAGTCCCTGTACTCGCGAGGTGAGTCAGATGGGGGGTGGGGGGTGGGGCGTGGGGGCGGGGAGCGCGAGCGCGCCGAGTCCCGGGGGGTCCCCGTCGGGGCCGGGTTCTGGCGAGGTTGCCCCTCACGAGAGTCCTGGGCCGGCCGCGAGGGCCAGAGATGATCTCGGAGCTGCGGAGCGGCGCCCCCTCCCCAGCGCAGCGCAGGGTGGCAGGGGGCTCAGGTTCCTCGCTCCCCCGAGTCCTCTGCGGCCCCAGAGGTTCGCAACCTGCCGGTCGGCGGATCCGGACTCCACCACCCTCGGCGGACTGCCGGTCCAGTCCTCCCCCGGCAAGGGAATCACCCCACTGGTCCCGCTCCTGGAGCCGCCCGGGGGGGTCGGGGCGCCGCGGCTCATGTCCCCCCGACTCTCCTCCTTGGCAAAGTTGCCCCACGCCGGGCTGCGTGGCCCCAAGGGGCTTCCGAGCTCAGGGTCACCATTTTTTTCTCCCTTTGGTCTTGTTTGTGCGCGGTCGTCCTACCCCCCCCCCTCCCCGGCCTAGTCCACTCCCTCCCCATGTCGGGACGGCCCCCCTCGGCCAGGCGTTCTTCCTTTCCTCGTCATCTTCTTGCCTGGAAAAGGCCCCGATCTTCTTTCTCTCTTTCCACCTCCGTGACATTCTAATTACTTCTCCTTTTTTTTTTTACAAAGATAGGGATGCCCTCCCTGGATTACTTGTATACCTCTCCCTGGAGTACCAGGCTCAGTCCTGCCCTTTAAGAAAAATTCTCTTCTTTGCTGTTCAAGAGCTTCGTGCAGAGAGAAGGCAATGAACAGAGATTCCCATTAAAAACTACTTTGGCCAAGGCCTGCAGGGGATTCCCAGCATCTAAAACATTAATACTTGAGGTGATCTCTGCTGGGGTTAAATTCCTATACTGGACACCACAAGAATGTGTCAGAACAGGTTTCCTTTGCAAGGGGTATCAAATCAAAAACACCCCCATCTGTGCTCATTGCTACTTCTTATACCAGCGAGAGAAGGCAAAAGACCGTTCTTTTATATTTTTTAAAACTATATCATGGTGAACCCTTTCCCCGAGAAATCCATCATTTCTCCTATTTTTGGTTTTACCAGAAAATTTCATCTCTTCGGGGTGGAGGAGGACTTCAGCCTGGCATTAGTGTATTTATATTAAGTGAATCAGAGGGATATGGTTTACCCTGGAAGGTGCCAGACTTTATAGACTTTTGAATTTGTACACAGAGTCCTATTTAGTAACTGTTAGGCCATTGTCTGTTGCTTTGATGACTTTAGATGGCAGTCACTATCCTGTAGACGTTTTTCAGATATTACCTGAAGTTTAGAAATATTGAAGTTTGAAGTGTCATAAGGAAGAGAAAATATCAAGAGATGATCCTTAGAATAGGGCTAATGCACAATTGGATGCTAAAAATAGTCAAGACAGTAATACCATTTGGGCAGTAATCATCAGATAATTTTCCATGAAACAAATGCTTTATCAAAATCTAAGTTTAGCTTTAGAGACCAGTGTAGAAGCAGCCCAACCTTCCTTTTGCAGAGAACAGACTAAACTAATATGGGCTTAGGCTCTTAAAAATACATAATAGTTATGTAAGAGATGTATGCTATCCTTGGCATTTTTTCTCATTCAGCATAAAAAGTACTTAATGCTTTTTGTGTTTTTCAGATTCTCTGAAGTTACACCCATCACAGAATTTTCATAGAGCTGGACTATTGGAAGGTCAGCAAAGTGGCATTGTACAGCATATTGTGTTAGTGTGCAAAGGCTCTCTCTGATGAAGTGGAAGTGGGAAAGTGGGAAACTTTGCAGACTCACACAATGTAGGTTTTTTGCTAAGGAGCCTGATCCTTCTTTTAGAGCAGCTAAATGTTTCAGTGGATTTCATTGCTGTGCTTGAATTGCTTGTAGGCCGTTGTATCTGCTTTGAGAGGCCTTGGGAAAACCCCTTAGGGTCATTTAAAATTATGTGTTGGGTGTTCTACTTTATAGTATTTCCGTTAAATTGTTCTTAAACACAAACTAAATTTGAAAAGATTGAAACATAAGGATGATAAATTAATAAATACAGCAGTGACACCAAACACATACTTAGTTTGAAAATTCCAAACAGAAAACTTTTGGATGTTGTAAATTTCAAAACAATATATAATGTATTTACCAAGTATTGATGTTATTTCTATTTCATTATATGTAAGGATAAGAAAAGTTACATATAGGAATGGTGCTTAGAAAAAAAAAGGCCCCAGGAAAGTTCTGGGAAAGTTAATAGGACATGTACCTTAAATAGCTGACAATTGCTTAAAAAAAAACAAACAAACCATTTTTTCATTGTAATAAATATTTTAATTCTGCATTGTTTCGATAGATTTATTTTTTAGACTTTACATTTTGAGTTTTAGGGACTTGGTATTAGTTATCAAGGATAGTCATTTAATTTCTCCATTGTATAGAGCTGAGAAACAAGCTGAAAGTAAGAGGCGTGGGGGGAAAGTTCAGCAACATCAGCAGAAACAATGCTTTCTGTGTTATAGTCAGTACTCCTTACACAAAGCCAAGCGCTACTGTGAAATATATGTATCCAGTGACATAACAAGTACTTTATGATCTCTTTGGAAAAGGCTTTAAATATTTTCATAGGACTTCAATATAGCTTTTTTTTCTCCCTTAGAGGTAGGTAGACCTGTAGATACAGTGGAGGAAGTGGGTGTTGTAATTCAGCTTAGGTTTGAATACCAGTTTAGCAACTTCTTCAGTGCTGTGACCTGAGGCAAGTGATTTTACTATTCTAAACTTCATTATTGTTTCTACAAAAGTAGGTATCTCCTTAATGAGCTAATGTGTATTAAAATGCCTAGTTACAGTGTTTGGCTTTATTTATTTATTACTATATTATTGGGCAGATAAGGGATTTACTTATTTACGTATTTTTGGGTTTTGAGACAGGGTTTTACTGTGCATCTCTGACCTGGAACTCCTTATATACCAAACTGGTCTGGAACATAGATCTGCCTGCCTCCTCTTTGAATGCTGAGATTTAGGGGTGTGCTACAATGCCCAGCAGTATTGGGGATTTAACCTGGGGTTTTCAAGAATGGGGCAACTGAGCCTTGGCAGGGGGGTATCATAATCAGATTATCAGGAAGTAGAAAGATACTGAAAATGTGCTATTTAAGAAGGTATTTTATAAATGTAAGGGTTTTTTTTGTTTTTGAGGTTTATTTTTGAGTGTGTGAGTGTTCTGCTTGCCTATATGTCTGTGTAGCATGTGTGTATCTTGTGCTCACAGAGCCCAGAAAGATCTGTGTTGGATCCTCAGAGACTGGAGTTACAGATGGTTATGAGCTGTCATGTATGTACTGGGAATCAAGCTTAAGTTGTCATGTATGTACTGGGAATCAAGCTTAGGTCCTCGAGAAGAGTAGCCAGTGCTCTTAACTACTGAGTCATCTCTCCAGTCCCCTAAAAGTTATTTTTTTTTAACTTTAGCATCAGCTATATTGTTTTAGCAATATGATTTAGAACATATAAAACATCCTCAAACATTTACCAGTTATATTTGTACAGAGAGAGAGAGAGAGAGAGAGAGAGAGAGAGAGAATATATATTAGTATGACGATACTTTTTTAAAAAGTACAATCCAAATAGAAGAGGCATTTTTAGAAGTTTTTTTTATTTTTGTTTTTCAAGACTAATATTTTTGTTATTGCTGTTTGTGGCTATTTTGTTTTGTTCTGTTTGAGACAATCTCACTAGGTGGCCCCTGTTGTCCTAGAACTCACTCTGTAGACTAAGCTGACCTCAAATTCATAGAGATCCACCAGCCTCTGTCTCCCAAGTGCTGGATTAAAGGCATGTAGAAGTATTTCTTTTTTTTTTTTTTTTTTTTTTTGGTTCTTTTTTTTTTTGAGCTGGGGATCAACAGGGCCTTGTGCTTCCTAGGCAAGCGCTCTACCACTGAGCTAAATCCCAACCCTCAAGTATTTCTTATTGAGGGAGATTTTTAGGTTTTGTTCTTATTGTTTATGATGATATGAGACCATATATGTCTGCACTGTTCTATCTTTCCTGGGGAATATCATAATCAGATTATAAGGCAAGATGAAAAAAGGAAAAATGTGTTAATTATTTAAGGAGGTAGGCTTTTTTGTTTTTTTGTTTTTTGTTTTGTTTTGTTTTTGAGACAGGTTTCTCTCTGTAGCCCTGGCTGTTTTAGAATTCATGCCATAGACCAGGCTGGCCTGGAACTCAGAGAGTTCTGTCTCTGCCTTCCAAATGCTAGGGTTGCTGCCACTGTGCCTGCCGTTGCTGCTGCTGCCACCTGATCACTGTCCAACCTTAAGAGATATTTTTAATGAGTTTATAGAAATACAACCATTTAATATGCATATTACATGCATGTACCTATGTGTTAATTTTTAACTTCAGTTGAGAAGATATCTTAGAAAGATCACCCTTTTACAGATAATATTTCATTAACAGCTATATATATTGGATTTTTGACTCAATACATCATGAATTTGATTGTTTAATATTTTAAACAATATTTAACATTTATATTGCCCATCGTTAACTTTAACTTTTTTTTTAATCATCTTTTTTTTTTTTTTTTTTTATCATCTTTTTCTTTTTTTTTTTTTTTTTTTCTTTTTTTCGGGGCTGGGGCCCGAACCCAGGGCCTTCCGCTTGCTAGGTAAGCGCTCTACCACTGAGCTAAATCCCCAACCCAACTTTAACTTTTAATTTAGAAACTTTACATTTATTTGTGTATGTACACGTATATACATGCACTGCCATAGAGGACAATTGTAGGTAATTCTCTCCACTATATGAAATTTTAATTTAACTCGTCTGGCCTTGTGACAGGTACCTTTACCTATAGAGCTATCTTGGCCTGTGAGAAATATATCTTAAATAATGTATAAAAGCAGAGACAACAGAATGCCAGGTCTTGTATGCCCGTTGCCAGGCTTTAACAGTTTTCAGTGTCTTCTTTTTACCTTCTATTTCCCAAATGTACTTTAAAATAAGTGGGTTATTTTAAAATAAATGCCAAATATTGTAATCATTTCATATATAAATACTTCAACATTACGGTGAGTTCTTCCTTTTTAAAAGGTTTTGTTTATTAGTAACATAAAAGATAACAATGTGTATGATTGTCTTGCCTGAGTTTCCACATGGTGTGTGTAGTACTCTCACAGGCAGGATGCGGGCAGCATGAGGAATCCAACCCAGCCCTCTGCAGGAAGAGCAAGTGCTCTTATCCTCAGAGCCTTCTCTCCAACTCCAAGGTTTTATTTATTTTTAAAACATTTTTACTTAAGTGTGCACGAGTAAGCAGATGTACTCGTGGGTCCCTAAGGAGACCAGAAGAGGGCATCACATCTCCTGGAGCTAGAGTTAGAGTTAATCGTGAGCCATGTGAGGTACATGTGTTGTGGATACAAACTCTGCTCCTTTGGAAGAACAGCCAGTACTTCCAGCTGCCGAGCTAGCTCCAACCTCATGGCGACTTTTCTTTTCTCTTTTTTTCTTCTTCCCCCTCTTTTTTACTTTCTTACTCCTCTTTCTTCCTCTTCCTTCCTTTCCCCCTCCTCTTCTTCCTCTTCTTCTTCCTTCTTTGTTGTTTTTTTTTAAAATGGGGGGGTTGTTTTTGTTTTTTTAAAGATTTATTCATTTATTATATATGAGTACACTGTAGCTGTCTTCAGACACACCAGAGGAGGGCATGGGATCCCGTTACAGATGGTTCTGAGCCACTTTGTGGTTGCTGGGAATTGAACTCAGGACCTCTGGAAGAGCAGTCAGTGCTCTTAACCACTGAGCCATCTCTCCGGCCCTAAAATAGGGTTTTACCATGTAGTCTTGGCTGGCCTGGAATTTACTATGTAGACCAAACTGGCTTTGAACTCAAGATACTGGCCTGCTTCTGCCTCCTGAGTGCTGGCCTTAAAGGTATACTCTACCAGCGTTGGCTTCTTGTGTTAATGATTTTGTTTTGGTTTGATTTTTCCAGACAAGGTTTCTCTGTATGGCCTTGGCTGTCCAGGAACTGACTCTGTAGCACAGAGTTCAAGTCTTGCCTTGAACACACAGAGATTTACCTGCCTCTGTCTTGAAATGCTTAGAGGCATGAGCTGCCACCACCCAGCTTTTTATTAATTTTTGAAATACTCTGTTTTATTCTAAGAAATGTATATTCTAGTTCACTTCATTCTTTTGATTCTCCTTTGCTGTCTTTGCAAGATGGACTATTAGGAGGCTGTTGATTCTGGTGTATAAGTATCTTGTAATCTGCACTAAAATTGCAGTCCAAGCAGGCAAGGTGGGTGAGGCAGGAAGGTTGCAGAGATGGAAACAAAGCTAGTGGGCTCCAGGCTGCAGAGTGTGAAATTGTATTAAAAAATATGGTGAGAAAAAAATTGTTGAGCATAAATCTCTGCAGAGTGCTGCATGTTAACAGCTTACCACTGAATTTTTTAAAAACATTTACTTATTTTATATTGTGTAGGCATGTGTTCTATAGTACCTATGTGGGGTTCAGAGAACAGTTTTCATAAATCAGTTCTTGGCTCTCTACCATGTGATTCTAGGGAATCACATCAAGTTGACAGGTTTGGTGGCAAGTGCCTTTACCTGCTAAGCCATTTGCTGGCCCCATGATTCACTGAATTCTTTCTCTGTGTGTGTGCATGTATGTGTATGTATGCATGCATGTGTGTATCTCTGTATAAAGTCCAGAAGTCAGTCTATCCCTACTTTCACTGAACCTAAAATTAACTAGTTTGGCTAGGCCTCTCTGTGCTGAGATTATACACACAGGTAATTTTTTAAGTGGGTGCTAGGTCTTTAAACTTAGGTCTTTATGCTTACATAAAAAGCACTCTTCTTGTAGAGCCAATTCCCTAGCCACCAAACCCACTCATGTTCATTTATTTCTCTCTATAAAATTTCTTTTTAGATTTAATTTGTTTTTATCTTATATGAATGGGTGTTTTGCCTGCATGAATGTCTTGTTCATCACATACATGTAGTGCATGAAGCAGCCAGAGGAGGGTATTGGATCCTCCTCTGGAGCTGGAGTTAGAGATGGCTGTTAGCCACCATATGGTTGCTGGGAATTGAACCTGAGTTTTCTGGAAGAACAGCCAGTAGTACTCTTAACTACTGAGGTTTCTACTCCAGCCTTTCTTTTTGGAGACATGGTCTCATAGCCAAGATTATCTTTGAACTTTTGGTCTTCCTGTCTCATCCTTTTGAGTGCTGAATCCCAATGGACTAGTGGCTTATAGAAGTTGAGATGTTAAGTAACAAGGCCAACCTAAACAACTTCATGAGACATTGTCTCAAATAAAAGTCTGAGAGATGGGGTTGGGGATTTAGCTCAGTGGTAGAGCACTTGCTAGGGCCCTGGGTTCGGTCCCCAGCTCTGGGAAAAAAAAAAAAAAAAAAGAGTCTTGAGAGATGAGCTGGGAGTATACCATTAGTACAGTGTTTTTAAGGCTGTAGGTTTAATGCTCAGTACAAACAAACACCTAAGAAATGAAAGTAAACAGATTAAGAAAGAGGTAAAGGTGGGTGTGATGGCCCACACCTTTGATCCCAGCACTTGGGAGGCTGAGACGAGAGGATCTCTGTAAGTTTGATATCAGCTTGTCTATAGAGTTCCAGGACAGCCAGGGCTGTGGAGAGCAACCCTGTCTCAAAAAACAAACAAACAAAAATAAATAAATAAACAAACAATGAGGTTTTCCTAGTTATATAGTAGAATGGGAAATAATAGAATAAGAAAGGTAGGGATGTATGAAAAATAGAAGTCAGGCTTAGGAGTGAAAAGTAGGAAGGGAAATAAGCAGAAGCTATCTCCTATAGAGACATTCAGGAATGGGAGATGCTTAAGGCACTTGAGTTCTCTCTGTCTGTCTGTCTGTCTCTGTCTCTATCTGCCCCCCCCTCTCTGTTTCACTTTAATTTTATTATTGTCTTCGTGTACGAAGTGTATGGATGCATTGCTCATGGAGACTGGGATACAATTTTCTGGAGTTGACTCTCTTTCCACCTTGGGTTCCAGGGATGGAGCCCACATCACCAAGCTGTTAGTCTTGCTGAGCCAGGGCACTCGATTTCTTTGGCAGAACTTTGACAGCATCATAGGATCTGTTTTTGCTGCTTCTTATTTCTGCTGGTATGTGTCAGAGACAAAATGAAATTGAGAAGAGATGGGCAACAGAATAGAAGCCTCAAAAATTAGTTCTTTCTCTTGCTGGGTTTGCTGGGTCTTTTATTTGTTTCCTGAACCTTCCTGAAAGTTCTCTGAACTCTATTAGAATATTTCAGTTCTAACGCTAGTGTGGCCCTGAGAACCCACCTGAGGGAAATCACAGCGGTTTTCTTCACTATTTCATTTAGGGTACTCTCTTTGGAGCTAAGTTACTTCTCCTTTTCATAAAGGTAAAACAGTATGAAGGGTTTTTGTTTGAAGCAGGATATCTTATAGTCCAGGTTTGATTTGAACTTGTTATGTAGTTGAAGATGACTTTGAACTAACTCTCATTCTCTTGTCTCTACCTCCCAAGTTCTGGGGTTATAGGCTTCTCCCCCAACCCCAGCTACTTTTATGTAGTGCTGGGGAACAAACTCAGAGCCCCATGCAAGCTAAGCACACATTGTACCAACTAGCCTAAATTTTCAGCACAGAATCTGAGTTCTTTGGCTCCTAGTTTTTTTTTTTTTTTTTTTTTTTTTTTTTTTTTGGAGCTGGGGATCAGACCCTTGGGGCCTTCCTTCCCAGGCGGCTCTACCACTGAGCTAAATCCCAACTCCAGTTCTTTGGCTCCTTACATGTGTACTTAAAGTCTTTTGCTTAACTGTATGTAGAAAATTCTGATTTTGAAGAAAATAGAAATTTGATTCATCTATGAATGTCTATCTATGTATCAATCTACCTATCTGTCTATTTATTTTGAGACAGGGTCTCTACATAGCTATGGCTATCTTGGTACTCAACAGCCTTGCCTTAATTCACTGAGATCTAACTGCCTCTGCCTCCCAAGTGCTAGAATTAAAGGAATGCACTCCCATGCCTGTCCATAGAGGCTTTATTACACAAGTATGTTTGTCTTAAAGTTTCATTACGGGCTGGAGAGATGGCTCAGTGGTTAAGGCACTGGCTGCTCTTCAGAGGTCCTGAGTTCAAATCCCAGCAACCACATGGTGGCTCCAGCCATCTGTGGTGAGATCTGATGCCCTCTTCTGGTCTGAAGACAGCTACAATGTACTTACAAATAAATAAATCTTAAAAAAAAAAAAAAAAAAAAATTTAAAGTTTCATTACAGTCATCTCTAAAATTAATAAGATAGGACATGTTTAAGTGTGCCCTGTGGCAGTGGCTGTAAACCAAATGTAGGCTTAAGCTAGCAAGTTGCTGTTCTTTACAATGGGTAATGGCGAGAAGTCTTGGACTATGTTGTTTCTATTTACATTAACTAATTGTTTATATATGTGGGCAGGTGTGCCACAGAATACATGTATGGAAGTAAGAAAGTAACCTGAAGAAACTTACTTGATATTTTATGTTGCTTCATATTGAACCAAAGTCCTCATGTTTGAATGCTCAGTATATACTCTACCACTGAGCTGCACCCTAGGAATTAATCCTTTTAAAAATAAAATGTCAGTCAAATGAAGCAAGCGTTTATCAATACGGAATGAGTAAAGTCTGACTGTTTATTTCGTTGATTAGGGCAACTATTTCTATATAGTAAAGCAAAATCCTACTGGTACTAGTCAGTGCACTTTTTATTTAGGGACACGCTGGCTTTAGTATTAATAAACTACTTATATTTAAGAGCATACTGATGCTCTTGCTTTTCCCCTCTTCTCCCTTTGTCCCCATTCCCTTCCTCCCTCCCCCCTCTCTCTCCACATACTCATGGCCAGCCTCTACTTTTTACTTTCTCTCTCTCTGCCTTTCTCTGCCCCTAGTACCCTCTTAACTCCCTTCCCCATATCCTGAATAAACTCTATTCTATACTTAAAAAAAAGAGCATTCTGATTTTAATAATGTTATTAATAATTAATACATACATGTGAGATGTTCTGCATCATTAACATTGGGAAATAATTTAAACCACCAGAAACAACTTTTACTTCCAAGGATGGCTGTGATCAAAAAGATGAGCCAAGCATTGTGGTACATACTTGTAGTCCCAGTTACACAGGAGATTGAGGTAGGAGGAATTTGGCTATTTCCTCAAAAAGTTAAACATGTTGGGCTGGAGAGGTGTCTTAGTGGTTAAGAGCACTCACTGGCTGCTCTTTCAGAAGACTTGGGTTTGTTTCCCAGCACTGACAAGGCAGCTCACTACCATCTGTAACTCCAGTTAAGGGCATTTGAGACCCTCTTCTGGCCTCCAGGGGTACCAAGTACACGTGTAGTGCAAGCGTGTAGGCAAAACACTCATACATGTGAAGTAAGAATACATCTTTTTGTTTTGTTTTGTTTTTTTGTTTTTCAAGACAGGGTTTCTCTGTGTAACTCTGGCTGTCCTAGAACTTGTTTTGTAGACCAGGACAGAAGAGACGTTCAGAGGATCAGGAAATTAAATAGAAACATGCAGCAAAGGAGCATGGGGAACTGGGATAGCCATTAGAAAGTCCCAGACTCCAGGGAAGTGAGAGGCTTCAGGAGCCAATGGTGATGACTTTAGCTGAAATACCCAACAAAGGGGAGATCCAACCTGTAGAAACCACCTCCAGTAGATAGGCACGTCCTCACAGTAGAGGGATGGGGCCACCCATGCATCTCAAAATTTTTAACCCAGAAATGTTCCTGTCTAGGAAAGACAGGGACAAAAAAATTGAACAGAGACTGAAGGAAAGGCCATCCAGAGACCACCCTACCTAGGGATCCATCCCATATGTAGACACCAAACCCCTACACTATTGCTGATATGGCTGTTCCCTAAGAGTTTCTACCAGCACCTGACAATACAGATGCAGATATTTAACAGCCAACCATCGCTGAGCCCGGGGATCCCAATGGAAGAGGTAGGGGAAGGAATGAAGGAGCTGAAGGGGATTGTAACCCCATAAGAAGAACAATATCAGCTAACTGAACCACCCAGAGCTCCCAGGGACTAAACCACCAACCAAAGAGTACATATGGAGGAAACCCAGGACTCCAGATACATATGTAGCAGAGGATGGCCTTATCTGACATCAATGGGAGGGGAGGGAGGCTTGATGCACCAGCATAGGGGGATGCTAGAGGGGTGAGGCAGGAATGGGTGAATAGGTGGAGGAGCACCCTCATAGAGGCAAAGTGGGGTCAAGGAGGATAGGATGGGAGAGTTGGTGGAGGGGTAACTGGGAAGGGAGATATCATTTGAAAGGTAACTAGAAAGGGGGATATCATTTGAAATGTAAATGAATAAAGTGACTAATAAAAAATCCCCCTAAATAGGTAAATTTGTATCGTATATGAATTATATCACTGCACACATTAGAGTGTGGGAATGTAGACTGATGCAGCTGCTATGTACAACCTACAGTTCAACAGGTTAAGCATCATTCTCAGACAATTCATCTATTCTACTTGTGGTTACATATATGAGAACAGGGATTAAAATAATAGCTAAAATTTATAATAGGTAAAGGATGAAAAGGATGGGAATGTAGCTCAGTGGTAGAGTGCCTGTCAAGCAGACACGAGCCTCTAGTTCATTCACTCACACAGAAGGCCTGGCAGGAGTAGCACATAACCTGTAATCTCAGTAGCTAGAAAATGAATATGAGTTTGAAGCCAATCTGTACTACACAACGAGACTGGCTCAAAATTGAAAATAAAGATGGAAACAACTGATATCTGTGAATACATGTAAGGGCTAAACAAAGTATGTTCCATGAGAGAATAGTAGAGTATTATTCACCCTAAAATAAAGGAAATTTTGATTCTTCCCACAGTGTTTATTAACTTTGAAAACATACAAAGTAAGCCAGTAATGGCTTATGTGTATAAATCCAGCACTTAGGAGGTGGACACAGAAAGAGGGTCAGAAATTCAAGGTTAGCTTTGGATACATAGTGAATTTAGGGGTAGGCTGGGCTACCAGAGATCTTGCCCCAGAAAACCAAAACAAACAGAAACCATAAAGTGAAACAAACCAAACAAAAAGAGACAAAGTATAGCTAAAAGTTACATTTGCATATTAGTGTGAGTTACTTAATGCCATTGAATTGTGCACTTAAAAATGGCTGATAATATAAATTTAATACATATTTTTTACCATAAAAATGTTCATAATCTTTAAGCTTTGAGACATGCTGATCCATCCATCCATCCATCCATCCATCCATCCATCCATCCTTCCTTCCTTCCTTCCTTCCTTCCTTCCTTCCTTCCTTCCTTTCTTTCTTTCTTTCTTTCTTTCTTTCTTTCTCTCTTTCTTTTGAGACTTAGTTTCAGGTAGCTCAGGCTGATCTCAGATTCACTATTTATGAGGATGACTTTAAGCTTTTGGTCCTCCTGAGTCTTGCCTTCTCACTTCTGGGGCTGCAGGCATGAGCCTTGGTTCCTGTACTACATACTTGATAATCAGAACTAAAGTTTGAGAAGCCAGATAGATGTCTTCATGAAAAATCTATGAGTAGGTATATTAGCCTCATTTAGATGGGATAAAGTAATGTTTTTCACCATCTTGTGGTTGATTCATTTTGTTGATTTGTAGAATGCAAATGTTTATATTTATAATAGCAGGAGGATTGCTGTTATCTAATAAATGTCACAGAACTGTGGCAGTGAGCCGGAAAGAAGAAAAGCTACATTAGTGAAGTGAGACATACTTTTGTAGCTATGGAAACGTCAAGCTCTACTGAATCAAAAGGGTGTTCCTGTGCTTGTATTTATATTATTAATTAGACATTGATGTGGTTAATAAGGACCTTGGATAATTGTTAAATTAAATTGAGCTATAATTATATTCATTGAAGGTCTTGGTTAAAGGGCACTACTGTTGGGTGGTTTAATGTTTGTTTTATATGAACAGTAAAATAATTTTCATTAATTTCTATGAGATAATTTTATATGAGGCTTATATGAGTTTTTGTGTTTTTCAGAGACAAGGCCCCAATTTTTAACTCAGGCTGGCCTCTTAACTCATGGTTAAGTCTCCTGAGTACTAAGTTTACAAGCTTGTGCTATTATGTCTGACATAATTTTTTTATATTATGCTAATACCTATAGATATTTTTAAATGAATGTATTTTGCTCTGAGCATTTCAAAGAAAAGTTGATATATTCAAAGGAAATACAATTTGGAGGGTAAGTTATTTTTAGTTAATATTTTTTAACAGAAAAGCCTTTCAAAATTTTAAACTATAAGTAAAGCTATTTTCTGATGATTCCGTTTTTTTTTTTATGCACATTGCTATTTTGTTTGTATGTATATCTGTGTGAGAGTGTTGGATCTCCTGAAACTGGAGTTACAGACAGTTGTGAGTTGCCGCATAGATGCTGGGAATTGAACCAGGGTCTGTTGGAAGAGAAGCCAGTGCTTTTAGCTTCTGAGCCATCTCTCCAGCCTCCAAATTAAAGTTTTAAATGCTGTTATGTGAGTGCTTGGATTTGAACCTTAAATGTGCTAGGCAAATGCTTCTACCACTTATGTTCTCAGCCCCAAGAACATTTTTGTGTGGGGGGCAGAGTATTGCTAGGAATTGAACTTAGGACTTTTCATTTCTATTTCTTGGTACTGGGGGCTGAATTTAGGGCCTCGTGCCTTCTAAGCAGGCTGTCTATCTCTGAGCTATATCTTACCCAGTCCTGCTTTGTTTTTTTTTTTTTTGTTTTGTTTTTTTTTTTTTTTGAGACTGTCCTCCTGCTTCAGCTTCTTAAGTTTTCCATTTTATTTTATTGCAGAAAGATTATGTGAAAATTATAAAGTAGGAGAGACAATATGTAATCCTATCACACAGAAATAACCATTGTTAACATTTTTATGTGATAGTTCATTTTATTCCGTTCTCTTATTTCTGCTCATTAATGGCTGTATACTGATTTAATCTTAAATAACTGAATTCTAAAAGCTTTTTTCCCCCCTTCTTTGTATATTCGAACATCTTCTAGGTTATTAAGGGAGTATAACTTAACTGTACTTTTTACTAAAAGGAAGATATTTATTATAGATCTTTAGATGTGCTGGGCATGCTAGCATATACCTTTAATCCTAGCATTTGGGAGGCAGAGGCAGGCAGATCTCTGAGTTTGAGGCTAGCCTTGTCTATAAAGCAATTGTAGGCCAGCAAGGGTTACATATTGAGAGCCCCGTCTCAATACAAAACAAAACAACCTTTAGACAATGTGAAGATACTAAGAAAAAGGTAAAAAATCTCTTCTCAAATATATTCTTTGGGGGTTGGGGATTTAGCTCAGTGGTAGAGCGCTTGCCTAGCAAGCGCAAGGCCCTGGGTTCGGTCCCCAGCTCCGAAAAAAAGAAAAAAGAAAAAAATATATTCTGTGTGTGTGTGTGTGTGTGTGTGTGTGTGTGTGTGTGTGTGTTATATAAATAGGATTCTTGTTTTATTTTCGAGACAGGATCTCATATTGTCCTGGCTGGCTTGTAATTCACTGTGTAGACCAGGTTGAACTTGAAATTTTAGTGACTCTCCTGACTCTGCCTCCCAAATTACATGTATGTGTGGGAGGTGGAGATATGTGAATGTGTGTACAGGTGTCACTGGGGTCCAGTAGAGAAATTCAGATTCCCTAGGACTGGAGTTAACATGGTTATGAGACACCCAACCAGGGTATTGGGAACTGAAGTTGGTTCTCTGGTAGAGCTGTACATGGTTCAAGTACTCTTTTTTTTTTTTTTTTGGTTCAAGTACTCTTAACCTGGGAGTCATCTTTCCATCCCTAGGGGTTTTTTTGTAATAATTTTACACTGTTTATAGCCCACTTAACTAAACAGAATGTTACAGAGTGGAGATTTGATGTGGTCCAAATCTGTGTTTCTAATGACTGCATTCTATCATGATATGTTTGAGTCATTATTTAACACTCTTGCATTGATGACATTTACATTTAGGGTGTTTCCAGTTCTTTTTATAAACAGTGCTGTAGAGAGCAGTTTTACATGTGTATTTAACTGTATTTTCTCCTTAATTTAACTTTATAAATGGCTAGATCTGGTGGCATAGGTTTGAAATACAGCTGCTCAGGAGACTGAAGGATTAGGATTTAAAGTTGAAAGCCAGCCTGGCCTAACAGTGAGTTCCCTGAGAACCTCAGCTATTGAGTGAGACCATTCAACAAAAAAAAAAAGGGGAGGGGGAGACAATTCCAGGTTCAATAAATACTTTTCTAGTTATATTTTTGCCCAAACCAAACTAATTCTAGATTTTTGATATAATTTGAACATTGTATATGTGTACTTCCTAAATATGAATGCATGAAATAACTGACAAATGTTATTTTTTTAGATCCAATTGATAAGATATAATTGCCCACTTAAACATACAAAGCCTGGTACCATCCATCCCTTAGGAACATTGATAACCTGTAAATACACAGAGCGAGATCTTTATGTCTGCCTCCATTGTCCTGCCACAGCTTCTCTCCTCCTCCCTCTCCTCTCCTTCTTTCCGTTCCAGTCTCCTCCTCTTCCTTCAAACTTCTCTCCCACCCATCCTTCCTTCTCCTCCAATGACAAGGCTCCTATCCTGTACCTGCCCCTCACCTGTATTTTACAATTTCAGTGGGGAGAAGTTTCTGGTGAAGTCACCTGATTCCTGAGTATGTGACTAGGCAGCTGTTCTTGGGGCAGTGGAATTTTATTGATCAACTTTTAAACGTGATCTGTTCTAGTTGTCTCTTCCCATGTTATAGTAAACTACCTGAGGAGGTAGCTGAAATGAAATGACCTTGGCCAAATAGATACCTTGACTCACCACTGTATTGTAGGCACAGCTCCTGGGAACTACTGTGAGTGCTTAGCCCTGACCTATGTGCCACCTCTCCTTTCACTTATTATCCTGAGACAGTCTTAGTGGATTGTCCAGGCTCTTCTAGAACTCACGCTGTGACCCAATCAGGCCTTAAACTTTTGAATACTCCTGTTTCCACCACTAAAGTATCCAGTATTCTAGTAATGCCACCAGTAAATCTGAGAATACAAGACTGGTTTGATCCTAAAACTGGTTAGTATGTAGAATTAGAGGTAAGCTGATAGAAGTTCATTATTGGAAGAAAATGCACCTTTAAATTCTATGTATGGGTGTTTTGCCTGCATGTGAGTCTGTGCACTGTATACTGTATATATATGGTGCCTGCAAGAGTCCAGAAGAAGGCTTCAGATCCTCTGGAACTAGAGTTACAGATGACTATAAGCCACCAGGGTGCTGGGAATTGAACCCAGGTCCTCTGGAAAAACAATTAAGTACTCTTAATTACTGAGCCATCTTTCCAATCGTTAAAACACTTTATATAGATTACGTTTTGTATAGTGAAAGAACACATACTTTCCAACCTTCATGATTCATGCCTATACTCCCAGCAGAGGCAGGAAAATCAGGAGTTCAAGGTTTACCTCAATTACATAGTCAGTTTAAGAGCAGCAGGAGTTGTATGAGATTTTGTCACCAAAAAATGCTCTGAAAAGTAAAATCATTATTGTTGTTATTGTTATCATTATTATTATGTGTATGACGGCAGGAAGAACCTGTGTCATGGCACACATTTGGAAGTCAGATGACAATGTTTTGAAATCAGTTCTTCCCTTCTTTTATTTGACATCTGGAGATCAAACTGAAGTCAGAAATTTTTATTGTTCCCTAGTCCCTTATTAGAACCATTTTTTTCCTTTCTAGATGCTGATTTTAGCTATAATTAATGGGGTACTGAATTTACTTCAGTCTTCCTAGTTGTTCATTAACCTATTTGTACTTGACTACTTTAGCAAGTTCACAGAAATTTATCACTTGTTAGTTGAAACTGCCAGGAGCTGGAATTTGGTTTCTAGTGTATCTGCCAAATTAGTTGATTTTGATTTGAGGAAAGTTACTTTGTATTAACAAGTAGGATTGTTTAGATTAAGATTTCTTAAACTTTTCTACTTATAACTTCGTAGGCTTGAGAAAGTTTTACATGACTTTATACATATATGAAGTCAATATACAGAGCTAACATTTACTGATAATAAATAATAGATTTATCTTTTTTTTTAAAGATTTATTTATTTATTATAGATGAGTACACTGTAGCTGTCTTCAGACGGGCCAGAAGAGGGCATCAGATTCCATTAGAGATGGTTGTGAGCCACCATGTGGTTGCTGGGATTTGAACTCAGGACCTCTGGAAGAGCAGTCAGTGCTCTTAACCGCTGAGCCATCTCTCCAGCCCCTAGATTTCTTTTAAAAACTATTTGGTATATGTCTTATAATTTTACTGTTTATTAAAGACAAAAGCAAATTTGCATACTAATGAGATGAATGTTATTGTCTTTACCTAAGAGTTAAATTTTGGCTGAATTTTGATACCGCAGGGTGTAGAACCCATTCAGTGTTTTTCATAGCTGATTGATATTTTGATTTTGTAATCTTTTTTTTTTTTTTTTTCCGGAGCTGGGGACCGAACCCAGGGCCTTGCGGTTACTAGGCAAGCGCTCTACCACTGAGCTAAATCCCCAACCCCTGATTTTGTAATCTTTAATGCTGAGAATTTACCTTGGCATAATACATAGTACAAAATAGTAAAACTATGTTTATAAACATTTCAAAAATTGTTGGAAATTGTCTTAATCTCAAGCCACGTCTAAAGTCTTTTAATGACTATTAAAATGATGCTCAAAAATTTAATTTTGGGGAAATATAGTTAACACCTCTTTTTTTTTCCTCTTAAGATTTATTTATTTGGTTGGTTGGCTGGTTTGGGTTTTTTGTTTTGTTTTGTTTTGGTTTTGGTTTTTTTTTTTTTTTTTTGAGACAGGGTTTCTCTGTGTAGTCCTGGCTGTTCTGGAACTTTCCAGGTAGATCAGGCTGGCCTTGAACTCAGAGGTCTACTAGTCTCCGCCTCCCTAATGCTGTGCTTCCATGCCCAGCATTTTTATCTTTTTGTTGTTTTGTTAAAATTTAAAATTTTTAATTTTATTTATGTGTGTATGTTTGTCTGTCTGTGGGTATGTGCACATGTATATATATGTCTATAGAGGCCAGAGAAGACAGATCCTTCTGGAACTGGAATAATAGGCTTGACATAGGTGCTGGCAACCAAACTCCAGACCTCTGGAAGAGCAGTGCATACTATCTTTCCAGCCCCAAGGACACTTCTTTGTTATTGATGTGTATGTGTCTGTGTGAATGAATATTCATATGTGTGTGCAAGTGCCAATGGGGACCAAAAGAGGGTGCTAGCTTTAGAGTGATCCTTTACAGCTGGAATTATAGACAGTTGTGAGCCACCCAACATGGGTTCTGGGAACTGAATTCTAGTCCTTTGCAGAGCAGCAAGTGGACTTAACAGCTGAGTAGTTTCTCCAGCCCCAGGTTTTTGTTTTTTTTTTTAATTTAAAAAATTGAATTAACAAATACTGGATTTTCTATAAGTCTCTTTACCATCTACATGTACATACTTTTTCAAAAAAGTATTCTTAAACATATCCTTCTTTAATATATTTTAAAACAAATCTAGACTGGAATGGTAGTACACACCTTTACCACCTTTAGGCACAGCACTTTGGAGGCAGAGACAGGAAGATCCCTGTGAATGTGAGTGGGGTCAGCCTGGTCTGCAAAGCCAGTTCTAGGCTAACCAGAGCTACATAGTAAGATCCTGACATGCCTCAGTGGTTAAGAGCACTGACTGCTCTTCCAGAGGTCCTGAGTTCAAATCCCACAACCACATGGTGGCTCACAACCATCTATAGTGCGATCTGATGCCCTCTTCTGGTATGTGTGAAGACAGCTACATTGTACTTACATATAATAAAAGAAAGAAAGAAAAGAAAGAAAAAAGAAAAGAGCTGAATGGTAGAAGCAGAGGCAGGTGGATCTCTGAGTTCAAGACCAGCCTAGTCTATAAAGCAAGTTATAGGACTACATAGAGAAGCTATGTCTTGAAAAACAAAATGGGAAAAACAAAGAATCAGTGAATGAATGAAAAGGAAAAAGAAAAAAATGTAACTTCCTATAAGATTATTTACTGAATCTCCCCCTTCTTCTCCCCTCTCTCCTTCCCCTTCCACACACAAACACACTATATAGTGTAAAAACTTGCACAGCATATATGAAGTTCTGAGTTTACACTTAGTTAACAAGAGGCAGACAGGACAGATAACTTACCTGTGCTAAATAAGCCTTTATGAAGAGTTCTGACAAGAAGCTCCTGAGGGAAAGTAGAAAAATTCGAGATCAATAGTATTTGGTGGGGCAATAGAGCTGATAAAAGGAATAACAAAAGATAGGGCAGGGCTAGTGGCACAGTATTGCTCTAATCCAGACTCTGCTGGAGTTAGAGGCATGAGAATCCCAAGTTTAATAGTCACATGGTCTATAGATAGAGTTAGCAAGGACAACACACACACACACACACACACACACACACACACACACACACACACACACACACACGGGGGGGGTGCGGTCAGACAGACAGACAGACACAGATCTTGGAATATATCTTTGTGATAGAATACTTGCCTAGCATGTACAAGGTGCTAAATTCAACCCTTAGTGTCTGCAGACAGATAAGCAAATATAAGAAAGTTTTGGCACCCAAGGCAAAAACAAGGATTTGGGATTTAGAGTTGGTGCTTCTCTTGAATTTAAAGGGACGGGTAATGTCATGCATGGATATGCTCACCTTTAATCCCACTGAGGCAGGTGGATCTCTGTGAGTTTGAGGCTAGCCTGGTCTACATAGTGAGTTAGATCAACCAATGTATGGATGATAAAGAGATAGAGATGAGGATAAAGAAGTTTGAGAATTCGTGACCATGGAAAAATGAACTTCCAAGAGTGACAGACACATGGGAGTGGCTTTCAAAGAACCATTGTGAGGAATCGTTAGGAAAGATGACAGGATGACAAGGAATACATTTTTATGTAAGGCTTCTAGGTTGCTTGGAGGAAGGTTATGAGTTCATAGACGTTCTAGTCTGTAATCTTTGATTTCCTGCATCAAAACCTGAAGCTGTGGATTTAGGAATGTTGAAGATGAGTGCTTAGTTTTTCAGGATTGGGCATTATTAACAGGATGAAAAGCAGTATGGACAGAGTAAAGGAGTGTACTTCAGGACACAAGCTTCATTTCATTGTATCCTCAGTTGTTGCCTTCTTTCCCACATTTCTCTACCTCCTTCCCTTTTCCTGTAATGGGGACCGGTTCCGGTTTTGCTTTGCTTTTTTGCAACATTCTCATGACCTTGAGTTCGTGATCCTTGTGCTTTACAACTTCACTATGTTGGCCACTATCCTCAGTTATATATTCTTTTGGAATGAACCAGGCTTCATGCACGTTAAACAAGCACTCTCCCAACTGAGCTGCATTGCCAGCCTGCCTCCCCATCCCTTTCTTCCATCCATCTCCTTTTTGACAGTATTCCCGCTGTAGGCTAAGGTGGCTTCAGAATCAGAAGTTCTCTTGCCTTATTCCTACATCTTGAGAGTAACAGCCGTGATCTACAGTTCTCTTCTGACCACTGATTTTTCTCCCACTTTGAGACTTAATTCATTTTTAATATAATTTACAAATTGCCCTATGAACACTGTTGTTTCCTGTGAAAGGTAATGCTGCTGATCACGCAAGATTTTTCTATGATTATCACTGTTCCTGGACACCTTTTGTTGTGTGTCCTACATTCCTTCTGCTGTTGTACTTTCCAGTGTGTGGTGCTAACTTTTGCTTTTAGCTTTATTTAGGGAAGACCATACATAAGTCAGATAAATTGTATGTTAATAGATAAGACCACACCTAGATCGTTTTTTGATATATTATGGTTTCATGTTTAAGATTTGGAGTTAGAACAGATCTGAATTCAAATTGTTCATCTGTATTTTTAGTTGTATAAATCTAAACTTAAATTTTCTAGTTTAAAGAACATTTAAAGCCTAAGACCTATTTCATTGGGAGAATGTTTATAACTAAGACAAAATAACTGATTTTAAAAGTTTTATTGGACCCACAAAATAGCTCAGCAGGTAAAGACATTTTCTGGGCAGTCCTGGTAATAAGCTCTGGGGCCCATCTAAAGGGGAAAGGAGAGCTGACTCTATAGAGATGTCCTCTGACCTTACGTGTAGTGTGAGCTTGTGTACCACCAGTGCACACTTCATGCATACACCTGTAAAAGTAATAATAATAGCAATAATAATGTTTTATTTAGCTAATTAAAATCCTTCATGGCATAGTTGAATTATTTCTCTAGATTAAGGGAAGAGGACTCTTCACT
The DNA here is from genome assembly GCF_011064425.1 of Rattus rattus. NCBI lineage: Eukaryota > Metazoa > Chordata > Mammalia > Rodentia > Muridae > Rattus > Rattus rattus. The sequence goes on from NC_046170.1 coordinate 27,039,351, forward strand.
CTTGTCTTTTATTTAATAAACCTCCATAGATTAAATATTGTGACTATTACAAACAATGTATTTTTTTGGATATGATGATCTATCCGTAATCCCAGCATAAGGCTAGCATCATCTACATATGTAACCAAACCCTTTCACAAGCAAAACTAAATGAACACCATTTATTCAAAGAATATTTAATGATAGAAGAAAATGTTCCTGATTAAATAAGTTTTTAGAAGGAAGATATGAAACTGACTCTGGGCTGCAGTTGTAGTTCAGCATAGAGTTCATTCCCTTGCATAGAATGTGTGAAGACAAACAGAAAACTTAGAATGCTATTTTTATTTTATTTTTCCTTTAAAAAATTATTCATTTATTTTTAATCATGGGTTGGGTGGAGCAATGATGTGAATGCTGGGAATTGAACTACGTTCTCTGAAAAGCAATACATTATTCTAACTGTGGAACTATCTTTCCTGTTAATTAATTTTTTAGACGTGCTTATTTTATGCATATGAATGTTTGCCTTCATGTTTATATATGTGCATGGTGCCTATAGAGGTCAGAAGAGTGTCAGATTCCCTGGATTTGGAGTTTTGATGTTTGTGAGCCGCCATGTTGATCCTGGGATCCAAACCAAGTTCCTTCCAAAAGCAGCAAATGATCTTAACCACCAACCCACCTTTCCAGCTTTGTTTCTCTAAACAAAACAAAAGAAACAAAAAGACCACTAAAAAATTAGCTAAAAAGTTAGAATTCCCAATCCTTGGAAGTTTCTTACACTTAATTTTTTAAAAACCTTTTACTTCGTGTACATATACTGTGTGTATATATGTACATGTATCTCTGTGCATGTAGGACCCAAACTCTGCTCCTCTGAAAGAAAAGTAAGTGCCCTTGACCATTGACCCATTGCTCCAGCCCATTTTAAAAAGATGTATATATTTGTTTAATGTGTATGGGTGTTTTGTGCACACATCAGAAGAAGGCATTGGATTCCATGGGACTACAGTTATAGATGTTATGAGTGTCCATGTGGGCACTAAGAATTTAACTCCGAATCTCTGGAAGAGTAATCTGGTGCTCTTAACCTCCGAGCCATCCCTCTACACCCCTGTAACCATGCACACACCTGCGCCAGTTGTGTGGATGTCAGAAGTTGATACTGGAAACTCTCCTGATCCCTTACCAGTGAACCTTCATTAATTTGTCTGTTTATTCTGAGGACTAAACCCAAGGCCTTGAACATAATGCTAGACAGGTTTTCCTGTGGGATCTATACCCTCAGTTCAGAATGTTGATTTATTATTTCATTCTTTTTTATAGTTGAGTAATTGAGTCATATGAACCTTACCATTTGTTTTGTTGGTATTTGAGTTCCTTTCCTTTGGCTATTGTAAATAATGCTGCTAACCATATGCTTTGAACATGTGTGTACATGTATTTGGGGGCAGGGGGAAGCAGTGCCAAGTATTGAATCTCGGGCCTAGCACCTGTTAGACCAAGTTCTTTACCACTGAGCCACTGAGCTATAGCCCTATCCCTTCTATTTTTTGATGGACTCTTACTAAGTTTTCCAGACAGGTCCTGAATTTGTTATCTTCCTCTTTGGGCTCCTTAGCAGCTGGTATTTTAGACCTGAGCCACCAGACCTAGCTAATTTGAGTACCAAATTTTAATGTTCTTATGTATAAAAAGGGTTTTGTTTTAACTTTTGAAACAGGGTGTCATATATCCTAGGATGAAACTGTCAGTGCACCCAGAGATTACCTTGAACTCCTGATCCTTCTGCCTCTGCTTCCCAAATTCTGAGCTCTGAGCAACCACACTTACTTAGCTTAAAATAAAAAGCCGTCATTAAAATCTTCAAACTCAAGAACCTGATAAGTCTCTGAAAGTTTATTCAGTTTTTAAAAAACAGGAAGCATTTTGTTCTTGTGTTAAAGATAATAGAAACACTTACAGCCCACGGCTATCATAGGCAGTATCTTTTGAGTTTTGCCTATGGCAAAAGGTGTTTAATCAAGAAAATTAAGACCACTCATTTATTCTCTTAGTCTTTAAGCTTGAAAACTTTCTTTAGGGAAGAGATCTTTTGTCTTTCTTTCTCCTATTCCACAAAAAATACCTCAATCTTGTAACCCTGGTGCAGGATTGAAAACTCAGGTGCAAAATGGGCACTAACTGTGTAATACAACTCATTGGGATTGTCTGAGTGGTACTTTTTGCACCTGAACATTCTTTTTTTTTTTTTTTTTTTTTTTTGCACCTGAACATTCTTAAGGGATCAGACAGCTGTCTATGTTTGATTCGGTCAGATCTTGTGGTTTTTTTCAAAAGAGGCCAAAAGTCTGTATTTTTATGTAAAATCTAGTTGTTTGGTATTAACATTTGACAAATAGGCCAAGAGGAACAGTCCTTTTTTAATTAATTTTATTTTTGTGTAAATTGTATGCATGTGGGTGCAGTTTACGTGTGTATGTGAAGATGTGCTTGGCCAAGCCTGAGATTCACATCTGGTACTAATTGTCTATAGCTTTCCACCTTCTTTTTTGAAGTTTCTTTCTGGACCTGGTACTCACCAATTCATTTTGACTGGCTAGCTAGCAAGTCTAGCTAGGAAATCTAGGACCTATAGTGAGCTGTGTTTTAACATGAAATCACAATCATTTGGAATGGACAGAAGATACTAGTTTTACAGTAAAAGAGAATGTCTAAACAGTATCTCAGTAACTACTTATTGCATACCCTTTAGGGGCAGGAACTACAGCTGCCATTTGTTCTAGAAGCTGCATAGTAATAGTTTGGGGTGTCTTTTACATCACTGCTAGCTCTCACAGCTCCTCAAGGCAGATAGGTATCACCACTGTTTTAATTATTTAAAATAAGTCTTCATCTTTTGAGTAACTGGCATAAGGTTACACAGTGCTGCCTACCACTTAATTATTAGAATGATGCTGGTATCCAGCAGTGTCTCCAATTGTCCCAAATCCAGGGTTCCCATCAGGTGGTCGAAACCACTGATAGTGCTGTTTCCTCCATGGTATGTTTTTCCTATATGCACATACCCATGATAAAAGTACTTTATATGACCATGTGTGATGCCATGCCTGGAATTCCAAATGCTTAGGAGTTAGATGCAAGAGGCTTGATCACTCTAAGTTCAAGGACAGCTTGGTCCATGTCATGATTATTTTTTCTTTTAGGTAAGCCTGGGATGCATAGTAGGATTCTGTTTCAAAAAAAAAAAAAAAAAAAAGAAAGGAAGAAAGCAAGAAAGAAAGAAAAAGAAATTTGCAAACTTGTCAGTAAGAGATTAGCAAAAAATAGCTCATAATAAAAGCAGAATAACTAAGAAGTATACTATTAATTTAGTAAAATTGCCATTGTCACTACTCTTACCCACTGGAACCATTAGTAAGTAGAATAAGGGTGGCTTGGTTTCCTGAATAGTTGTGATTCCAATCACATGCCACAGTGGTAGCTTGATTGTGTTTTCTTAAATGAATTTCTTCTTCTCTCTGGTATCTCAGGCTTTTTCTTATTATCTGTTACTTTTCTTTATACCCTCAAGTATGTACAAACTTTAAGTAGATACAAAGTATATGCAATCTTTTTTCACCAAGTAGAATAAAACAAACCTTTCATCTGTAGCCTTGTCTTCTCAAGTATCCTTTGTCTTCTCCTTGGAAAGGTTATGGAATAGTAGTTTATTTTTCACCTTACCCTTCACTTATTTCCTCTGTTCCACCTGGACTTCAGCCCCGCCTTTGGCTTCTTCTGTCTCAGTCTTTCCCTTCTTTGGTAAAAGTAACAGGAAGTACCTTTTTCCACATCAAATAATGGATTCTTTCAGGTTCTTTCTTACTTGAGCTGAGGCATTTTCACATTTGGAAGTCCTCAACATTCTTCTTTCTGACACTTTTTATCTGTGATACTCAATATTCATTATCATTATTTAACTTGTCATGAAACAGAGTCTCTGTAGCCCTGGCTCTCCTGAAGCTTACTATGTAGAACAGGGTGGCCTCAAACTCACAAAGAGCCACCTCCCTCTTTCTAAAAAGTGAGCCTTGCCTACACAGTGAGACCGTCAAAGATTGAGGTGGTCAGGAAGAGCCACTTGGAAGGATCATGAATGGGTTTAAAGGGGATATGGGGGGGGGGGTCTATGTTTCAAGGAAAAACAGAACATTTACAAAGGTAAGAATACATGGATGAAGAATTGAAAATCGTTGTATCTTGATGAGTGGAGGGAAAGGTGAAAATGGAAAAGAAAGAATAGGCATCATAAGTGAATACTCAACAAATATTTAATCAGTACTCACATGTTACTGGATAGCTATATTGCCAACCTAATTATAGAATTTAATAGCCCAATCTTCACTGTTGTTAGGCGCAATCAAAGCAAGGTTTTAGTGTCTTGAGTTCCTTATTTTGCCTACTGCTATATGATTGCCTCCTCCTTCCCTTCTCCCCTCCCTTCTTTCCATTCTTCCTTTTTGTTCCTGGCCTCCAATTCCCTCTGTAGTCATGATTGACTTCAGACTCATGTTCTTCCTACCTTCCCACTCATGTGCCAGGTTTATTATTTTAAACAATTCTTTTTTTAAAAAAATCTGCAATTGTCTAAGTGATTTTTTTTCAATTTTTTTTTTTTTTTTTTTTTTTTTTAGCTGAGGACTGAACCCAGGGCCTTGCGCTTGCTAGGCAAGCGCTTTACCACTGAGCTAAATCCCCAACCCCGTGATTTTTTTTTTATGACTGCCCCAACTCAGTATAGGAGTTAGTTTAATGATGTTTAAGCTATATTCTATCAGATTACAGATAGGAGTAAGGAGGAAATAATACATTTTGAGATAAGCTGAGCCTAAGAATGCTGGCAACAAAGAAATTGATCAAGAAATAATCTATTTTTTATTGTTATGTTTTGCTTGAATGTCTGTGTACCATGTGCGGTACCTGGTACCTGCAGAGGCCAGAATATGGAATCCAATTCATTTTTTTAATTTAATTTTTGTGTGTATGTGTGTGTTCGAGTGTGTGTGTGTGTGTTGCACCCACATAGGTGCATATGCATCTGGATATATATGTATTTGCATCAAAGGTATACAGGTGCCCATGAGTGCCAGAAGATGGCATCTGATCCTGTGGAACTGGAGTTATAGGTGGCTAAAAGCTTCCTGATGGTGGTCACAGGGAACTGAACCTAGGTTGTCTGCAAGAGCAGCAAGTGAACACCACTTTTTTTCTTAAGCTAAAACATTGATACATTTTTCAACCAAAGTATTTGATTTTATAGGATTTGATTTTAGGCAGGTATTGTGACAAAGGAATGAAAGAACAATGTAAGGGCTTTTTGTGGGCATATTTGTATATGTGGGAGCGGAGGACAGAGGTCAACCTTCAGGGTCATCCTCAGGAGCTAGCTGTCTGTCTTGTCTCTTGAGACAAGCTTTCTCAGCAGCACCTAAGGTGCTGATTCTGTTAGGCTATCTGGTCAGTAAGCTGCAATGGATCCACCTTCTCTGCCTTTCCAGAGCTGAGATTACAGTTGTATGCCACTACATCTGACTTTTTCTGTGAGTGCTAGATACCCAAGTGCATCAAGCACTTTACCAAGTGAGTTATCTCTCTGGCCTGTATTATTTTTTAAGGCCAGATGTTCAAATTTGGAGACATTTAAATTTGCTTCCTTTGATTCATTAATTTGCTTTGAAACTGGTTTTCCCTCATCATGTAGCTTAGGTTGGCTCCCTTTGATCTTAATAGTTTGCTTACTTGGTCACTCTTCATGTTATTAGTCTTCCCCCTTCTAACACATTAATTACCCAGCTTGAACACTGTGTCCTCTAATATAGAGGCTCTTAAAACTCAGAGCAAACCTCCTGCTCACCTGTGGGTGCCATTAAACCTTACTTTTATTCTTATTTCTCACTTTGGACAGTCCTATTAGGCATATAGCCGATCTCTGATAATCCCACATGTGCTGTGCTTCTTACACAGATGCCCTCCTCATTCTTCTCAGGATCTATAGTCTTTGATAAATGCTTCTATAATTGCATGTATTATAACTCTCCGTGCTACATTTCACTGCTCTCACATGGGCGCAATCTTCATAGCTCTCAATATTTGAGCAATTTTATTACTGTTTAGGCTCTGGTGCTGTATGTAAGGTACCCCAACATTCATACTTCCTAATGCTGTTCTCTCTCTGATATCCATGCTGGGCTTTTCACACTCAATCCCATATATATCCTTCTCATGCTGCTTAGGCATTTGCTTTACCACCTGGGCCCACTATGTCAATTCCCAGTAGATATTGGAGTCCATCATTTGCATCATCTATAAAGATTCATTCTGCTTGGGTTCTTAACCCACCCCCACTACACATGCTGTCCTCTTACACAGACATTGCCTGTACCCGGATATCTCTCTTTTCCCTGGTGCTTTCTTCTTCTGTCTTAGGCGTTTAAACTGCTGGGATCTCTCTCCCCTAGATACCTTCCTCTCCCTGCTAAGTTTCTGATATCTTTTTCTGGGTCATCTGACCCTTTTCTGGACTCTATGTCACTCTACTTTGGCTTTATTGTTTTTTGAGGGGCAGGGTTGTTCTTTTCTGAGGCAAAGTCTTGCCATATAGCAGTCCTGACTTAGCATCCTTGATTTCCTGCCTCAGCAGGCTGAATGCTGGGATTATAGGCATGTGCTTCCATGTGCAGTTCATACTTTGAATAACCTTACAAAAGTATCTATGCAAAATTTTTAGAAATTATAACTAAGCCTGAAATGTTTCATAAGTCATTTTATGACTCCATTAATTAAGAGTTTTGTTTCTTTTGGTATAAACTTAAATTAAAAAATAATAATAAAAAGGGGCCTGGTGACTTGTGATTGGTAAAGTGCTTTCCACACAAGCATAAAGACATAAGCTTGATCTCCAACATAAAAAGCTAGGTGTGATAGCATGTACCTGTAATCCTAGTAGTACGCCGCAGGCAGAGAAGGTAGACTCCTGGGACTCACTTCTAACCAGCCTAGTGGAATAGGAATCAGTGAGCTCCATGTTAGACGAGTGAAAGATGAAGGATCCAACTAGATGACTCGGCCTAGAAACACCAAGCCTGATAGCCTGAGCTTAATCCTCAGAACCCACAAGGAAGAGGAGATAACTGACTCACAGAAATTGTCCTCTGACTTTCACACACTCATCAAGATGTGTCCACACAAACATACAAAATAAATAGATGTGATAAATAAAAAGATGGAGAGCAAATGAAGAAGACACCCAACATTACCTCTGCCTCCACAGGTTCATAGACACATGTGAACACATACAACTTCTCCCTCACCACCACTTAGTAAAACACACAAAATAAGAGCAGGTTTAAAGTGTAGGTGGGTTTCTTTTTGTTTTTGTTGTTGTTCTAGTCCAGGCTGGCTTAGTACTCCTGAGTCCCCTGCTTCTACTTGCAGAGTGCTGGAATTACCGTGTCACCAAGCCAGGTTTATACTGCCTTGGAGATCGACTGTACCCTAGGCGATTGCTCTACTAACTGAGCTGCATCCCCATCCTAAGATAACAGATAATTAAAAAGCAGGGTAATGTCTATGGAACTCTTCAGTTTTCTAACTCCGCCCACGCAATTGGATAAAGTAAACTATCTTATATTACCTAAATATAACACTAGTATGTTTGGAGAAAACAATATAATCTGGAAAAATAATATGAATAAATACATATTTGATAGCAAATTAGTAAATTGCCTTATACTTAAAACTGAGAATAATTTGTTAAAACAGAGTTCACCTACCAGTTATTCTTGGACTCTATAATCTTCAAGAAACAAAATATCCAGTGAACCTGCAGCCAGTACATTTTTTCCAGTGGAGATGCCAAATATGATGACTGTCAAGGGTGAAGTGTTTCTTGTTTTTAGACAAAATGAATGCTAACTCTTTAGTGTAGAACTAACTGTTGGCACACTGGAGCTGTTAGGACTTTGTCATAGAATGTCTGATAGGAAACTTTAGCTTGGAGCTTCACCTGCTTACTGAGGCAGTGAGCGGAGGAGGGGAAGAGTAAGACATATTTTCTAAGCATTTTTAAGGGGGACATGTTAAGGAAACTTCTTTGCTTAATGGTAGGTAGTTTCATATTTACAAGGATGGCAGATGTGATTTTGTTTTCATACTTAAACAAAATGAAAGTGTTTATAAGTAGGTTTTTTTCAGTGTGGTGTCTATACCTGATGATTAGGCATTTCAGGTGTCATGGCAGTGTCCATACCTGATAATCAACTTCTACTGTGAGAACTTGTATTATTCCTATAGTAGTACCTGCTTGGGGCATTAATTCATGCTTTATTGCTTTTGGGGAGGGGTGTTCTTTTTTTGTTAGTTTGTTTCAAGCCAGGGTCTCTGTGTAGCCTTGGCTGTCTTAGACTAGCCTTGTAGACCAGGCTAGCCTCGAAGTCAGGATCTGTCTGCCTCTGCTTCCTGAGTGCTGGGATTAAAGGCATGTGCCACCACTGCCTGACTTTGCTTTGCTACATTTTTAAAATACATTAAATTTTTTATGTGTATGGGTTTTTGACTGCATGTATGTCTGTACACATGTGTCCTGGTTCCTGAAGAAGCCAGAAGAGAGCATTGGGTCCTCTGGAACTGGAGTTACAGGCTGTTGTGAGCTGCCATGGGGTACTGGAAATTGAACCCTGGTCCTCTGTAAGAACAGCAGTGCTCTTACCCATGGAGGCATCTTAGTCAGATTTTAAAAGTGTTCTCAACCCAAAGTGTCATCTTTCGTGACACAGTAGTGTGCACTCAGGAGGCAGGGGCAGATGGATTTCGATGAGGTCAAGGCCATAGTGGTCTATATAGCCAGTTCTAGGATAGCAAGAACTACATACACAACAGAGAGACCCTGTTTCAAGACAGATTCTCACTTTGTAGCCCTAGTATACAGACCAGGATGACACTTAACTCACAGAGACCTCCCTTTTTCATCCTTTCTACCACAGTGTTTTTATTTAGTTGCTTGCTTTACAATTAAACAAAAATGCTGTGTGTGTGCAAGTATGTGTGCATGCCCTTCTGGTCAGAAATACTTCACAGAAACTGTGCTCCCCCCTTTTCATTTCTTCATAGACATAAATTAATATTAGTTCTGTTCAACTTGATTACCTGAAAGTAAATCAGAGATTCTTGAGAAAAGTTACAGAGGAAATGAACTCTCTCACAATTTTGGAGTTTAGTCTAACCCCAAAGCAGTTGAATTCCTGAGGTCAGTAAAGGGGAAGTGGAGACTAATAAGCCTAGTTCTTAAGAACAGATCTGTTCTGTGATCTGTGCTCCATCCTCACATACAACCTTTATTGTGTGTATTCAATATGATCTCCTGAAAAGAGCACAAATGAGTCTGACTGATCCAGTTTGGGTTTTTTGTTTGTTTGTTTTTTGTTCCTTTGTCCTATCTCCGTGTTTCTTATGAGGAAAACTCTAATGTCCTAGATTTTATCACCATTGCCCCTTATCTCATCACTTATTTATTTATTTATTTATTTATTTATTTTTCTAGACAGGGTCTCTCTGTGTGGCCCTGGCTGTCTTGGAACTTACTCTGTAGACCAAGCTGGCCTTGTACTCAGAGATCCACCTGCCTCTGCCTCCCAAGTGCTGGGCTTAAAGTGTGCATCCCGCAGCTACCAGTACTGCCTGGCTAATCTGTTGTTATCCACCTGTGGTTTGTCTTTCTAAACTCAACTAGAGAGGAGGGAACATAGGGCTTGGAGGCTTGTCTTTTTCTGGAATGAGTGATAACCAACTAAAGCTGTAGGCACAGAATGCCTACATAGGAGGAGAAGTGCACTTGTAAATTACAGATGTTCTTCTACCTAGGAAGGGGAAGTGCACTTGTAAATTACAGATGTTCTCCTTGCAGGGACCTGAGTTCAGGTCACAATACCCGCAAGGTGGCTCATAACCATCTGTAACTCTAGTTCCAGGGACTCCAATGCTCTCTTCTCACTTTGGTGGGCTCTTGTATGCACATGGTACATGGTACACACTTATGCTTGCTCACAAGTATACACACACACACACACACACACACACACACACACACACACCCCTCATTTTACAAACCACAGTTTCAACCAGGCATGGTGGTCCATGCCTTTGATCCCAGCACATAGGCAGGTGGATCTCTGTGAGTTCAAAGTCACCATGGTCTATATCGTGAGTTCCAGGCTATGTAGAGCAATACTGTCTCAACAAACAAACAAAATCACAGTTTTTCTTCCCCTCTTACTGTGTATGCCCCAGGGTAGGATTTCTATTTTGAGCTTGATATGCACTGTGGTGAAAGTTCTTCAACCTCTTCACAGCAGCATTGAAGAAAAAAGAACTGAATTGACCCAGAAATAATCAGTAACAAAAGTGGATCAATTAGAATTTGTAGAACAGGATCAAGCAAACAAGCCAGCCAGCTCATTTTGACATTGTTGCGTTTGTAACTAGAAACATTATTTTCAGTATCTGAAAACGCTGATTTCATTCCTTCTTTCCAGTTGGTCTGGGCCATTACAGCAAATTCTTAGTCTTCTGAATATGCTCCCTGTTCTGCTGATTTTCTTTCCTTGTGCCCTGGTTCCAGTCATCACACTGGGGGGACCTTTTGTTTTTACCTTGATAGAAATCTTAAGTAGGCAAGGAGAAGAAGCACTTTGTGGGCTGAGCTTTGGTGTCCCTGTGTGTGACAGTACTGAGGTGGCAGCCAGCAAGCCAGAACAGTGGTGTTTGGCGCCCTCTAGTGTTAGAGCTCCTGCACAGACCTCCGATGGAGGAGATGAGGGAGCAGATAGGGGAGGCAGGGTTGGGGAAACGGTGGCCAGGGTGTAATAGAAGAAACAATAAATTAATTTTTTAAAAAGATTATATAATAAAAGAACAAATACTTGCTAATAAGTATTTACAGCCTTCATGATGCAGTTATTTTTGTGAAAATACAATTCTCAAAAGAGGAAACATATTCATTTCTTGAACATGTTATTGACTGACTTTCTTCCAAAATTTTTTCTTCCTCCCTACAGAATCTGTCTATGATCTTCTCCCAAAGGAGTTACAGTTACCTCCACCTAGAGAAACATCTGCAGCATCAATGAGTCAGACAAGCGGTGGCGAGGCAGGCTCGCCTCCTCCAGCTGTAGTTGCTGCCGGTATGCATTTCATTTTACTTATTAATGAAAACTAGGGAACTCTCTGGCCAACATGAACAGTCTTGGCAAAGTTCATATCAAAAGGAGTATGATTTGAGGGTTTAAAGATTTTACCCTTTACATTGAAAGGTTTTCAGTGTTTTTTTAAAAATATATATACATGCATACACACATACACATCTTACATTTTGGTCCATTTGTAAATGCTATCACCTAAAGTGGACCTTGTGTTCAAATATGGGACCCAGTTTAAAGTGACCTTGTTGAGTGCACATAAAAAAAGATAATAAATACCAAGCTATGGCTAGAAAATTATATTTGACCTTTTATTTAACAATTTTTAAAAGAATTATTTACTTATTTTATGTATATGAGTACACGGTCACTGTCTTCAGACACACCAAAAGACGACATCAGATCCCATTACAGATGGTTATGAGCCACCATGTGGTTGCTGGGAATTGAACTCAGGACGTCAAGAAGAGTAGTCAGTGCTCTTAACTGCTATTTTCACCAGCCCTTAACAAATATTTTTAAAGACTTGCCCAGAGGGAAAAATGTCACATGATCTAAAAAAAGGACTCAAGTTCTTAAGTCTCCTTTCTCTTTATAGCATGTAGCTATAACCTTTCTCCTACAATTAAAAAAAAATCTGGGGGTTGGGGATTTGGCTCAGTGGTAGAGTGCTTGCCTAGGAAGCGCAAGGCCCTGGGTTCGGTCCCCAGCTCCAAAAAAAAGAATTAAAAAAAAAAAAAAAAATCTGGCACAGTCAGAGCTACATAGTGATGTGATATATATACATATATACACAACCATATATATACACACACACACAGATATGTGTGTGTGTGTATATATATGTGTGTGTATATGTGTGTATGTGTATATATGTGTATGTGTGGGTGTATATATATGTACACACACACACACACACACACACACACACATATATATAGCCTGATACTTATTTTAAATTCCTGAAAAATAGTGACCAAGTTGAATATAATCTTTATGAAATACATTCTATTATAGTCTCTTATAACAATGAAACATATTAAAAATAATGTTTGAAATTTATTAAGTTTATTTTTACTCAGCTCTCAAATCATACACTTTGTAAACACATTAAGTTGGTTTAAACTTTTACTTTGATTAGAATAAAAAATTAACAAACTAATTTTAAAAAGTCTTGATTAGTAATAATTTAGTATGAATGCTTCCCACAATAATAGCTTGCCCAACTATAGTACTTTTTTTTAAAGTTGGGATTATAAGTTACTAAATGTATTTGCTTTAGAAAAATGAATACATTATATCTACTTTTCTGAAGTTTTATCTATCCTGTAAAGGTTTCTTGCCCCATGATACTGATCATTTTTTAAAATGGTATTTAAAGTCCATCAAAACATCATTTCCAGTAAGTTCTTTTAATTTCACCAAGAGAAATAAAAAGAGAAGGCTGGGGGCTGGGGATTTGGCTCAGTGGCAGAGCGCTTGCCTAGGAAGCGCAAGGCCCTGGGTTCGGTCCCCAGCTCCGAAAAAAAGAACCAAAAAAAAAAAAAAAAAACTAGGGAAAAAGAGAAGGCTGTAGTCTAAATGACAGTATTGGTACTGTGTTCTAGTTGCAGGTATTTAATTTCTTATATACATTAATCTTATATACATTATATACCAATTACATGTTAAAGAGTGCAGTATGAAGCCTTCTTGCTCGAGGACAGGAAAACTTTAAACATGGCAAAGAATATTGGCCCTCCTCACTGTTCATGTGTGGCCAGATATTTTCTAACAGCATCTGTGGATTTAACTGTGAATTAGTGATCTTTTTAGTAATCAAATTGATAAGATGATCTGGTTCACCTCATATCTACCAGATTCTAAAGTGGCTCTGAATATTTTTGTGAAATTTGGAGCTTTAAGCCTAGTTTTTAAAGACTTAATCATATAAAATAGAAAATATTTTTAAAAAGTGTTGTTTCACTTTAAATCCACATGTAGAAATTGACTAACTGATTCCTTTTATGTCTTGAGATTGTTTCTGTAAGGACATGTTGAATCTGCATAGAACTACAAGTCTGTTTCTTCTGTGCTTTTTTTTAACATTTGTTTACAGTAGATCCAGTTCCTTTTAAAAGCTGAAAAAAAAATAGCAAAGTTTAGAAAAAGAACACTTTCCTTAAAATAATACCACATGTTTCAGAAATTCTTATGTATAAATATTTAAAGTCTTTGATTTGGGGACACTAATGAAAATTTTTGCTCTTCCTGTATAGTTGAGAAAGTCTTTACAGGTAAATTAGATTAAAAGCTATGAGTTGAAACATGAAAATAGAAAATTTGACCAAAGGAAATGCTCTAAAGCTATCTATATATGTTCATAAATGTATTTACATTTGTGGCTCTGAGGATTTAATTCAAGACCTCACACATGATAGGCAGGTGCTCTACCACCAAGACACATCTGCATCCCAGATTATTATTATTATTGTCTTGATAGCATTAACATTATAAAAATAGTGGAGAGTGAAAAGGCAACTTTTAAAGTTTCCTTCTCACAGAAAGTTTCTGTGACCCTAATAATTAATAATCTTTTAATTTACATATCTACTTTTTAAGTAGCCAACATAGTTTATTCTATTTTCTAATGTCTTATTAATAGAGAAGACTCCTTTACTATATACTGTTACAGATAAAAGTTTAAATTAGAGTAACAGTGTAGGGGCATCAGTATGTATCATTGGAGTCACGTTTTGATTTATCAGAGTGATAGCCTTGGTGATACAACTATCAAAAAGAAAGCTGGGAGTATTCTACCGTGTTTGGCTTCTGGCCAAAAGCTATATAGCTAGGGAAATCCACATTAATTTAAATATCTGATGTTTTTAAAAACAAAAATCTGTAGCATTTGCTGTTTACATGTGAAATGCATAAAAATGATGACTTTTGCTATAGTTAATTCTTCAGAGTTTTGAAGGAGCTGGATTGGCTGCCATCAGGTATGAGGGCCTGGTGGGAACAGACTTCTAGTTCTGCCATAAAGGTTTGTGTCACACATTTTAAATCAGTTTAAATTTTTTAAAAAACAATTTAGAGACTGGGAATATGTATGTTCATGACATTGTTATTTAATTATTAAAAATGTGTTTCTCAAATTCACCAATGTAGTTTTTCTTCTCCTTGCCTCGCACATTACTGAGGACATAAATAAATGTGATGCTGCTGATCCAGAATCCAGAATCCTGCGTAAAAGGATGCTGCTCAGCCCCTTTAAATTGTTAGGATTTGGGTTTTGTACTATTACACCTTTACATACTCTTTCTGCTCTGTGAGTCCCAAGATTAGGATAGAGAAAGATGAGGGCAGGAGGCAGGTTCTCTTGTGTATGAAGACAAGGTCAGAGCCTTTCATTAGCTTGAAATTTGTCCACCTGCATATTTTTTTAAGAATTCTCTTGGGAAAAAAGTTAAGAATTTGAAGTTCAGTATGTCAATGAACGATAGATTCAGAAATAAAAACTTTCTAAACAGTGTTCCAGGCTCTGTAAATAGCTGTGACAGAGGCCATTTTCTTAAAAAATCAAAAACATGTCAATGAATTAATAGTATTAGCAAAATAAGGAGTTGACCAAGAGAAATAAAAGTTAAAGCAATCAAATATTTTAGTTATACGTTTAGAGTTTTTAATCCTGAGATTTACTTGTTTACAGTAATAAATTTACATGGAGATCAGTATTCATCTATTTGAGAAACCAGGTAGTATACTTACAATACCAGCATGTGAGAAGTCAGGAGAAGATTAGTAGTTCAGTTCAGGGTCATCCTCTGCTACACAGTGAATTTGAAGCCAGCATTAGCTACATGAGACCCTGCTCCTCCCCCCAAAAAATCAAATTAACTTGTCTTTTCATTTGAGGATATTTAATTGGCATTATATCTCATAGTTTACTTTTGGGATAGATTGTCTTCAAACTCCAGAGGCTCCTCCTGCCTTTGCCTGTAGGGTACTGGATTAAAGTAGGTATGTGCCATATATCCAGTGAATAATTCATTGTTTAGCTCAAGAATTTGAGTTAAAAATCTATAGAATCTGTGTCTGCCTGCAAGGATGACTGCTAGTTTGAGGACAGCCTTGGGTTACTTAAGAGTGTCTTTGTCTCACAAAAAACCCAAAATAACAACAAAAAGATACCAAAGAATAGATTAAACTGTAGGTTTTATAGTTCAATGGAAGAAACAAAGAATACAGTTCTTTGTTTTTATAAAATTGGTATTTTACTTTGTATAATTAAGTTAGTATTTATTTTGCATTTGTATGTCCAGGATCTTATATATGGAGCCCAGGTGGGCTTTAAATTCTCT
Organism: Rattus rattus; assembly: GCF_011064425.1. Classification (NCBI taxonomy): domain Eukaryota; kingdom Metazoa; phylum Chordata; class Mammalia; order Rodentia; family Muridae; genus Rattus; species Rattus rattus. The sequence continues at coordinate 27,054,910 of NC_046170.1, forward strand.
ACATAGACAAGCCTACCTTGGCCAGATCTTCCTGCATCTGCCTCTCAAGTTCTGGAATTACAAGTTTGTCTTTTTTAGAATCAATATAGCCTCAGTACAGTCATACCTAAAGCAGCTTTTTAAAACATGTATGGGTGGCTACACCCATAAAACATGTACAGTAGAATCTCTTGAGACCCGGGGAGATGGTAAAGTGCTTGAAGACCTGAATTCAGATTTGCAGAACCTGTGGTGCAGTGGTACATTTCTGTAGCCCTGGCCCTGGGGTGTGCAAAGACAGGTGGATTTCTCAGAGGCTCCATGTCTAGCCAATGGAGTCAAAACCAGCAAGTTTCAGGTTCTTTTTTTTTTTTTTTTTTAAAAAAAAAAAAAAAAAAAAAAAAAAAAAAAAGTGAAGTGATTGAGGAAGCTAATCCTATGTCAATGGCTGTTCTCTATACACTCCCACACTAGTGAATGTACTTCCTCCCAGTACATCAGACAAATACAGTCCTTAACAGAGGCCAAAGGTTTTTTATTTGTTTGTTTTTTATATTTGAAATTCTCTTTGACATCCTTGGCTTGGGAAATTCCTAAGCCCTGCAACAACCTCAACCAGCCACTTTATGGGTTCTTACTCCTGGTCAGTTTTGCAGAGGCCTACCCATTTCCCAGGTTTCTTGACATCAACCTTAATCAGGTTTATTTGGTTCTAAGCATAAAGGGCCTCCACCAACTTGGCATACCTAGGTTCATCTCAGTTGTATGTTAGCACAGAGGTGGGCGTTGGCTCTTGTCTTAGGCTTTAAAGGCTTTGACAAATCATGATCTTGTAGATGAGGACAACTTTATCAGTTCCTCTGATGAAGCAATGCTAGCATCCATCACACCCCCAGCCACTCTGTCTTCCTCAGCATAGGTGGGGAGCTGTTGAGGAAGCAGAGTTTTAGGCAGTGTCATGGAAAGGGCCAGTGTGTGTGATTTAGGTTTGTAACTTTATATAACATTTACAATATAAACTTCTTTTGAAAGAACCTTACTAGATAATGATTTGAATTCTATACTGTGGCACTTGATAAATTTCAAGTAGCTAACACATATTTTCTACATTGAAACAACCTGTTGAGTGAGTGTTACCTATACTATAGGACCGGACAATAGAAAATTAAAGGTCTGTAACAGAAGAACAGCTATGCTTTAAATTACTTTAGACCAATTAGTCATCTAAATTAAAACCATAGGAATTTGGGCAGTGGTGAGGCATATCTTTATGGATCTCTGAGTTTGAGTCCAGCCTGGTCAACATGGAGAAATTCTGTCTCAGGGAGAAAAAAAAAGAATTTGTTTAATTAGCCATCTAACATCCTGGCATAAACCTGTAATTGGGAGGAAGAGATAGGAGAATCTCAAATTCAAGCCCAGCTTACATGTAAGACTGTTAAACAATAAAAACAAAAGTTGACATGTAACTCAGTGGTCCAGTTATACCTAATGTACACATGGATCTGAGATCAATATTTAGTACCAAAAATAAAGAACAAAAGAATTAGGAAGGAGGTGGGAAAAATGTTAGAATTGTACTGAACAGTGTGTATATCATTGATTGTAATTACATCTCAATCCTTCTAGCTCCAATTACCTTTTATCTTTCTTGATGAGGTTCTTTTACTCCTTGATGTATGGTAGGACAGAGTTTCTTAAGCTTTTTTCACTCACATCCATGATAGACTGAAGAGAATTTTTTTTTACTCAGCCTTATATAGATACATGAACAGATTATATATACTAAGTGCAAATATTTACTGATAACAACTCAAATTTATTTTAAGGCTATTTTATATTTTAGTTCAGTAGAGGGCTTATTTAGTATGTTTAAGGCCCTGGTTTAATCTCCTGAACCACATAAACTGGGCATAGTGGCGTCCTTTAATCCTACAATTTTGGAGGTGGAGGTCAGTGGATTAGAAATTTTAGGTCACCCTTGGTACACAATGACTTTGAGGCTAGCCTAGGCTACAATAAGATACCTCTCTCTTTTAAAAAAATATGATAGTTTTGCAAAGTTGACTGAACAGTTAAGAAATGTCTTTAAACTATGTTTTATTCACAGAACTGGCAATCTTTGTTTTAGCATTTTTTTAACTATTTACTTTATGTATATGAGTATACTCTAGCTGTCTTCAGACACAGCAGAAGAGGGCATCGGATCCCATTAAGGATGGCTGTGAGCCACCATGTGGTTGCTGGGGGTTGAACTCAGGACCTGTGGAAGTGCTCTTAACCGCTGAGCCATCCCTCCAGTCCCTTCAGCATTAATTTTTGAGTTAGGGTCTTACTATGGCTCTTAGGCTAGCCTTGTCCTAACAGAGGTCTTTGTCTCTTGAACTCTGAATTCCAGTTTTGTTAAGACCCTTCCACACTCTATCAGGCTGGCCTAGAACTCACTTTGTAGTCCAGACTGGGATAAGGAAATAGGTGGCCATTGATGTGACAAAGAAATTAAAGATAGGGATGTTAGGGTGGCTGTTTGTGCTTTGTTTAGAGTTGTTCAGAATCTGTCTCCTCTGTCTTTCTGTGTGGGTAAAGGCACAGCCATACAACAAACACATAAAAGAGGGTATTCTGGCTTATGGATTAGATTGCATTTATAAACAGTAAAATAAATTGGTGAATATGAGTTAACCAATGTTTTGAGTAAAAAGTTTTCTTACATGCATTTATCTGATGTTAATTGAATTTTTAAAGTTTATCTTACATTGATTATTGTAGCATGTAAACTTATTTGGGTGGGAAAAGTAGATGGGGAAATTGAACGTGTTTTAAACATGCAAATTGATCAATCCTACAGTTTTTGGTTTTGGTTTTGTAAAGTAATCTGGGTTGCTTACTTTATATGCTGGGATGCAGTTGTTTTCTATTAATGCACTTAACTTGCATTCTAGCTTCGCCATTCAGAGACAGGCATCGTGTGGTGGGTTGTGTGACAGTGTCTGTCAATAGTGAAGACAAATAGTGCCAGAGACACTTGACCCATCCAATCCCACCCAGGGTCTAGGTCGGTCTCGTTTTCAGACTTCTTCATAAGTCTTATTTTTGTCTTTCTTTCTTCCTTCCTTCCCTTTTTGTTTTTTTGTTTTTTGTTTTTGTTTTTAAATAGTGGGTTGATACTGATTAAAACTAAATCTGTTTGTAAAGTTTTAAACTTTACAGTAGTGTTATAATAAGAAATGTAGAAAATGAAGGTTGGCATGTAAGGTGTTAACAAAGCAGGTTTGCAGCCACTTTGTGTCTTCCATGTTTCAGTCTAGTGACAACTCAAGTGTTGTTCCTAAATTTTTTTTCTGCGTGTCTTTCTTCTATGATCTGAAAATATGTTCTTATATGGTGACTTTTATCAGACAAAAATGTTTAGTTTTGAATTCATTTTTACCAGTAAGACAAATATTACTCCTCATGAAGAACAGCCAAGTCTCGGTATGTTTTAGATCAGAAACTGTACCAAGTGCCTTTGTTGGTTTTTAGGAGTATTTCTGGGCAGGCAGTTGCCTCCTTCTCTGTTCCACTATTGGCTCACATAGTGCACTACAGAAGTTCATGGGCTTTGCTGTAGTGACCTTTTAGACAATTCGACTATTGCACAGATAATTGAAACGTATAAATACATGTGTGCATTTAATTGCTAGTGTCAAATCTGAACTCAGGGTTCATATCATTTATGAAATGTGTTCTAATCAGTGAAACATTCTTATTCGTTTTGAGGACCTTAAAGAATAGTACTGATTTCAGAACTAAGTATTATTAGAACCAGATAAAATGTAAGCTCTTTTTAATGTCATTTTAAGCACAAAAATATTATGGTCATTAAATAACTCGTAGTTGACATCTAGAATTAACGTCTTCATTTTAAAGTATAGTTTAAGCGAGGAATATATAAAATATCCATAGGTTTCTCTATGTGATAAAACTTAAAATCCAGTATTTATTTGTTTTTCCTTTTGTTTGTTTTGTTTTGTTTTGAGGCAGGGACTCATTTATGTAACCCTGGCTGGCCTGGACCTTGCTATGTAGACCAGACTGGCCTCAAACTCACAGAGATCTGCCTGCCTTTGCTTCCCAAGCACAGGGACTAAAGTCATGCACCACCACCTCTGGTTTGGTTTTTATTTATTTATTTTTTTAACAAATTACATATTTGTATATTCTGACATACTATCTGGCAATCTTTTTATCCCAGGTACCTTGAACAGTCATAATGGCTTAGTGATATGTCAATTCTCTTTGTTGTGAAGTGGGATGTGAAGCCAGGGCCTCATGAGTGGTGGGCATTGCTTTGCACTAAGCTATAATCTTAATGCTGCTTCATCAGTAATTAAAAGATGCCGTACAGGGCCAGTGAGATGGTTCAGTAAGCAGCTGACAACTTGAGTTGGATTCACACAATTTGTTATATGCAGTGACATGTGAACATACACATAACATAGACAAAACAAATAAATAGGTAAATAAGTATAGCAAAATGAATCTTAACTTTAAGAAAAATAAGCCTTATGTCCAGTTCATCATGGCTGACATTTAATTTGCAAAGAATAGAATTATAGACATGATGTTGATGATTCCCTTTTTTGTTTAGGTTTTTGTTTTTGGTTGGTTGGTTGGTTGGTTGGTTGGTTGGTTGGTTGTTTTTGTCTTTTGAGAGTCATTCTACATTGCTCTGGCTGTCCTTGAACTCACAGAGATCGACTTGCCTATGCCTCTACCTCTGCCCTCTGCCTGCCAAGTTTTGAGATTAAAGGCATATACTGTTATACCCAGATTCCCTTCATTTCTATATTTTAAAATTAATAAGTCTTCTGATGTTATAAATTTTCACTAGTAACTTACAGACTAGTAAATCAGTTTTCCTATTGATTTGAGATAGTCTTTGTGCTCACAGAAAGTATTATAGAAAATAGTTAGCATATAGAAATTAAGCTAAATTCAAAATAGTTATTTATAAAAGAAAATAAAACATGTTTACATGATACTTAGATGAGAAAATAATTTTCAGAAAAACTTCCATTATAAAAGATGGGTAGGAGACTCAAGGAACAAATAAAATTATATAGTTAATCATGGAAATACCTTATAAATATTTTGCTCTGTAAGAAATAAAAGCAGAGTGCTCTTCTAGGGGACCAGAGTTTGATTCCCAGCACTCACACGGTAGGTTGAAACAATCTGTACCTCCCATTTCACACAATACAGTGCCCTGTTATGGCCTCTGTAGGCACTTCAGGCACATAGTACAATGACATTCAAACAGCCAAAACACCCATTTACAGAAACCCATATACTTAAAATAAAAATAAATATTTTTAAAGGAAATAAAAAATTATTAAAACACTTATTTGGGGGTTTCTGTATTTTTAATATGCAGCAGTTAGTTTAACAGAGACTGAACATTTCTGACAGATAAAAATAGAGACTTTGCACTGAAAATAGGTTAGGGAAGTAGTTACCATGTTTCATTTATACAAACTTATAAATGAATATCCAAGGCCAGGATTGTCGTACACACCTGCAAAATCTTAGCACTCAGGAAAATTCGGCAAGAAGAGTGCTATGAATACAAGGCTAATCTGGACTACATAGCAAGACCCTGCCTAAAAAATAACAAAGCAGTGCGAGGGTGGTAACACGGTCCTATAACCCACCCTGAAGAGGCAGAGCAGGCAGGTCTCTGAGTTCCAGGCCAGCCAGAGATACATATTAACTGCTTCAAACACATCACCACACACCCTAATAAATAAATAAGTATTTATAGGATTCTGTTATCACTTCAGTTCTGTAGAATGACAAGGTGTTTCTTGTGGGATTTTGTGTGTGTGTGTGTGTGTGTGTGTGTGTGTGTGTGTGTGTGTGTGTGTTGTTGTGCGGAGAGGTATGATTTGACAGAAAGAACTTTAAAAGTAACTTAAGTATATTTATAGTATTCCCAGAAATAATTCTGTATTATTTTTCTGGAAATGCTTGAAATTGACAGGTTAGTGTTTAGAAATCTAAAATGTCCTTCATATTGTTTCTATATTTTAATGAAGTAATATTAAGTTATTTTTTCATGGTAAATTTAGGGTTAATGTAAATAAATAATTGTCATACACACGCATATTAGGAAAGACTGCTGTTGCATTCTCTTGAGAGAGGGCAAATCTCTAACCTCTCAGTAGTTCACCTGTATCAGGCACTGCTGCTGTAATGCTGTGCAATCTAAGCATTCACATTTTAATTACTAAATCCTTTTTAAATCTCTAATTATTTGCCAATTTAACTTAATAGAATTCAATATTCATCTGACTGCTTATAATTCAACTTCCCATGATCCCCTCCTTAAGTTCAATTATTTTACTAGTACAGCAACTCATAGAACTCAGCAAACATATTTACTGGTTCATAATAAATAGTATCTTAAAGCATAAGAATGAATAGAGCCTCATCCTCCAGAGGGAGTTTGACTGTGCCTCTTTATTGGCATGTGGTGGTTTTGTTCACCTTCCTAGACACCTGAATTAAGTTTGTTTGAATTTTTATATAGAAAAAATTTTTTAAAGAGGCTTCATTATATAGAGATGATTGATTAAATCATTGGCTGTTGTTTATCAACCTAAACTCCAGCTCCTCTCCTCCTTGGAAGAGGCAGATGGAGCTGTGCGTGCGAACCCTTTGCGGACATGGTTGATTCTTGTAGCAACCAGCCCTCTTCCCCCATCCGTGTTCTCTAACAACTTCACCCAAACTTCCTTATTAATACAGTCTCAGATGGTTGAAATATGCTTGTTAGAAATTAAAACCAAAAAATAAGAAAGACCCTGTCCAAAATAAATAAATAAATAAAACCCGTCCTTCACCTTATCACTATGAAGCAGAAGACCAAAATTTTAACCACAAACACTTATTGCTCTATTCCACTTAGGAAGTTGCTGGAAACTGTAAGCTAAGAACCTTGAATCAAAAAAAAAAATTTATATTAAACTACCATAACTACATAATTTGTTCTTGACTTCATTATGACATATACTTTTTCTCTGTCATTGACAGGGATCCCTGACATGTTTGTAGTCTGCATTCTCATATGTATGGTACTTAGACTCAGAAAGGAGGGATTAGGAAAGTACTTTATAAAAGTAAAAGTTCAGGGTTGGGGATTTAGCTCCGTGGTAAGCGCTTGCCTAGCAAGCACAAGGCCCTGGGTTCGGTCCCCAGCTCCGAAAAAAAGAAAAGAAAAAAAAAAAAAAAAGTTCACAGCATTCATTCTGCATGCTTTGTGTGATCCACTGCTATCTACTAGTATTTCTCTGAAAATCAAGAATACACACACACACACACACACACACACACACACACACACACACACACACATATTTTAGTTTCATTTTGGCCAATAGTTGGAACAGATGGAGGAATATTAGCTATACCTTTCCTATTTTGCCCAAAATGATCATTGTAGTGTTTTCAAAACAAAAGAAAGAAAAAAAACTATATTAAAACCCAAAGTGGCTACAAATCAGCTCCTAAACTGTCATTGACATTAGCATCTAGATTTTATAGTTTTTACAGATCTTTACAAATATTTATTTAGTAAGAAAACATTGCATTAATGCATGATACAAATTTGATAAATTTTTCTTTAAATTGGAATGCAGTTTAAAAGTGACTGAATTTTCTACTTTCAGCTACTGCATTTGACAAGGATACAAACTAAAAGTGGAACTGGTATTGTCTACTCCCTCAGGCTCTTTGACTTATGGTAGTTAGAAAAGTTTAGAGTGTGGCTTTACATAGATCACATTATGGGTGGCTAACATGACTGCTCTTAAACCTTGGCAACAATGAGAATTTTTTTGTTATTTCAAGTAATTTACATGTTTTGATACATGCCTTCAGTTGGGTTCAATTAATTTATAGCATAGCTTTTTATTATCCAAATACAGACTTTCTTACATTTGAGCTCTATAATTGACCATATTATGATTTCAATAATTTAAATGTTTATTGTGCAGTTTTAAAACTGTGGCATAAATGGTACAAATTAATTTAAGCATTACCAATTTTACTTATATGTACATTATATCTTGAACATGATAAAATATTTGTGAAATCACAGATAACTTCAGCCTAAACAATGTTGTGTGACTGAGTGACGATGCATCTAGGGACTGAAGCAGCAGTGTTCTCAGCTGTTGCTACTGCTCGTTCGCTGCAGTCTGGTCTACAGAGATTTATTTAAATCTGCTTTTTTTTTCTGCTTGCTAAATGATTTAATTTAAAATATTTTTATAGTAATTTTGACATTCTAGAGAATTTAGTGCTTACTTTTTTGTCAGACTTGGATAGTAAACTTACTGTTCACTACCATACTGGGAAATGACCTGAGAGTCACAATTAAGCAAGCCTTTTAGAAAGAGAAGTAGTGAGCAGGAATAGCCAAGTTTTGAGCACATGAGAACTTGATAGGAAAAGTCCACCCTAGTAGCCACCCTGTTTTTGCTTTTTATTCATTTGTAAAGGATGGATTCTTTGTTACTTGTGGATTTGATCTGCTATTTCCAACTTTGAGATTCTCAGTGGCCAACCATAATCCACACCAAGCCTTTCTCATCTGTATTCTTGTGGATTTTATAATCAGTTCTAGTGATGGTACCAGTTCCATTTTGCCTCCACTTTAGTTAATTATCTATATTTTTTCTCTATTTTTCATTTTATAATTGGTATCTGGAATAATCAGCAGCTCTTTTCTCATTTATTTTCTCATATTTTTATTCCAGGATTTGCCTCTGAAGCAGGGAGTGTCTGCATTAAAAATGACCTGTAGTTCTCTGCTTCATAGGTTAGAAACTTATTTTAATATTTTGTGGCTAAGCACAGTCCCACTTTTCAAATTCTATAATGAATTATTTAATTGGCATTGAATGTGGACCACAAACATATGTTTCATATTGGGGTTTTCTGTATTACTTTAAATGATTAAAATTCAACAGAACATTCAGCTGAGGCAATAAGAGCTTTATTCTTGCTTTACAGCTTAAAACACTAAATTAGATTTTTCAAAAATCTATCAATTATATAGCAAAAGTAAAATAACACTATTTGGGCATTTTCCAAAAATTCTATTTCTAGGCTTTGTATTGCTTAAAGCATTTATATTCTAAAACGTAACCAAATTCCAATTATTCATTTTGGGGAAAACAATCAGTTCACAAATCACGTTTTCATTGGGACTGCTAGCCAGCCTAGGTGAAAGCATGTGTAGTGTATTTACTCTTGGATTGTACACCGCAGATGCTTCTTCAGCTCCCTCCTCCTCCATGGGCGGTGCTTGCAGCTCCTTTACCACCTCTTCCAGCCCTACCATTTATTCTACCTCAGTCACCGACAGCAAGGCTATGCAAGTGGAGAGCTGCTCCTCAGCCGTGGGGGTAAGTAACAGAGGGGTAAGTGAAAAGCAGTTAACCGGTAACACAGTTCAGCAGCATCCATCAACCCCGAAGAGGCACACAGTTTTGTACATCTCACCACCACCTGAGGACTTGCTGGATAACAGTCGGATGTCCTGCCAGGATGAGGGGTGTGGATTGGAATCTGAGCAGAGCTGCAGTATGTGGATGGAGGATTCCCCCTCCAACTTCAGTAACATGAGCACCAGTTCCTACAATGATAACACTGAGGTACCTCGTAAATCACGAAAACGAAATCCAAAGCAGAGGCCGGGGGTCAAACGACGAGATTGTGAAGAATCTAATATGGATATATTTGATGCCGACAGTGCCAAAGCACCTCACTATGTGCTTTCTCAGCTTACCACGGACAACAAAGGCAACTCAAAAGCTGGAAATGGGTTGGTATCCACATTTTTAAAGTTCTATCACCATTATGCAAAACAAAAAAGTAAATCATTCCCAAATTTTCTTAATTCTCAGTTCAAGTTTGCATATAAAGCAAAAAATGCTAATTTTATCCTTGAAGTACGTGAGAAATTTAACTTAAAATAATCAAATTTTACTAGAAAAATAATACAAAAATAGCAGTAGATTATAACAAAGGAATCTTTTATGGGTATGGTTAGGTGTAGTAGAAAAAAGATAATCTGTTTCAAATAACTTAAACTTCAAATGAAGTTATATTTTAAAAATATTTTAAAATACCTTTACCTGCAGAAACAAGGAACAGTATAATGATGCTAGCTAACACCTTAAGTGCTCTCCGGAAGCTGCTCTCTTCTTCCACCAGTTTGTTTCATGGGCCATTCCCTTAGATCTTTCAGAGAATTTTACATTTTATTTTTGTTTTTCATCTTTACTTGATGAAATCAAGAAAACAAAAAAGATGACTCAGTTCTCATTTAGATTCATGTGCTTGAAACTTTTTTTTCCTACACTGTGCCAGTTTAGGACTTTTAAAAAAATTATTACTCTTTTTTTTCTCCTTCTGATTCTGTTTCTTATTTGAAGGACAACGAAACAGGGTTGTGGCACACATTGAGCTTCCTGTTCATCTGCGCCATTGGCGCGCTAGTCCATGCTAAAAATAATCTGCTATAGCTTTAGGATTCCTTTACGTTTTTTTTGGTGGTTTTGTGGGGGTTCCCCCCCTTTTTTTTTTTCTTTTTTTAGGGGTTTTGGGTTTTTTTGTTTTTTTTTTTTTTTTGAGTTAGGGTTTTTCTGTACAGCCCTGTCTGTTCTGGAACTTGCTTTTTAGACCAGGCTGGCCTCTCAAACTCAGAGATCCACCTACCTCTGCCTCACAAGTGCTGGGATTAAAAGTGTGCACCACCACTGCCTGGCTTAGGATTCCTATAGTATTTTAATTGTAATATTTAGTTGCTAGACTTTTGAAAATAAAATTTTCTACAATATATTCAATAAAATTTAACTCACTAGATTTTGAGAATTAGTTTTTGAGGAGGCACTGAGTGTGACTCTTTAGGTGATCCAGGGTCATTTATAATTTCTTCCTGTCACAAAAAGAAATAGTCTGAGAGCTTAGATTGGTGTAATTTGTGATGAAATCTTTGATTTGTTACATTAAAATTCCAACTCAGTATTCTGTTTATTATAATAAAGATTAAATGTGTCCTTAAATATTTCTTGTGGACATTTCAAATTAGTAAGTCTATACTCAAATCTATAATAAAACTCATGTTCTTATAGTCGAACCTGAAAATTTGAAAAAAATTAGCCTACTTTTTTTCTTTATACTTTCATCAAAACTTCTTTAGAATGCTATAGTTAAATAATTTAAATGCTTTAAAGTTTCAGAAAGTCTAGATTAAGGTAATTTCCAAAAGAAAACAAGATTCAGCCTTTCCTAATATGTTACAGCTCCACATTCAGGAACGCTAGAGAGGAGTATTTATTCAAAGATAAAATTAAGACTCAGAAATGTTGTAGACACTCCAAGTCACATAAAGAAGTGTGACTGATAGGATAGATCTGAAAGGTGCATGCATGGCAGTAGATATATGTAGCTGCAGTGAAAAAGGTCTTTTTTTATCAAGTTACAGTAAAAGATATTTTCCTATTTGTACTGAAGTAGTTATTAAAGTTTCCAGTTAAGAACAGTAAAGTTTTGACTTGGGAATAGTCAAACACTGATTTACTGTTGCTGATTAAAGAGATTTCTTGACCTACATCTTTTCTGCTTCTGCTTTTGTATGATAGATATATCTTAGAAATGATTTGAGGTTACCAGGGAAAGTAGAATGACATTGGTCAAGACAAAACTTTCATGAAATAATTCATGAAGCAGAAACTCCATCAAGCAGCAGAAGAAATACCCATCTTCTTAGGTAATGGAAAATTATTTAACAATAGTATATGGAAATGATAAAGAAATTTAAAATTTGAATTCATACGATATATTGAGGATGGCTCAGTGGTTAAGAGCACTGACTGCTCTTCCAGAGGTCCTGAGTTCAAATCCCAGCAACCACATGGTGGCTCACAACCATCTATAATGGGATCTGATGCCCTCTTCTGGTGTGTCTGAGGACAACTGCAGTGTACTCATATAAATAAATAAATCTTTAAAAAAACAAAAACAAAAAAGATACATTGAGGAAAAGATGAAACCAAATGTAAAATATGTGGGCAGCCAGCCTTCCTTACATAGCCTCAGCTGCAGCTAACTGCCTCTTTTTTTTTTTTTTTAATGATGAGAAAGGTGCTAGAAACAAGAAATTTTGAAATGTTTTGAGAGATGAGTTTTAAAGTCTTCAATATGATGTGACACAACTTGAAGTTTATATAATGCTAAATATTAAGTGAGCTTGCAATGTGTTGCATATAGCAAGCAGTTCATTTATCTTCATGATGCTTGAAGCCTTGATAACTGATGAACGGGAAAGATGATTATTTTTACAACTAAAAGTTCCTTGTTAAAGAACCATCTTTTTTAAAGCCTCTTTGTATGTCAGTATTGGTGATTATGCCAATCTTAAATTCCTCTCTGGTGACCTGGGAACCAGCAGCCCTATTTCCTTTAAAGTTCCGGAAGGTTAGATATGATACCATATGGATAGGAAAGTCATTTTAAGCCTTTCTCTAGTTAAAATTATTTTTTTGACAGAAAACCTGGAGGAATATCTAGTACAAAATACCATGAATGTCATTCTAAGACTTCTAAGTAGAATATGCCATAATACATTGTCTCTGGTAGTTGTCATTTAGATATAAGACTACAGTGACGGAGTCCCTTTCTAACCCAAGGAAGCCCTGGCTTTGATACCCAACCCTGCAAAAATAAATCAGTTAATCCCCATGTAATGAATTGCTATTTTCTTGCTTTTTCTGAGGCTGTTTTACCTTAACAGTTTATCAATTGAATTACTACTTTTCTAAGAATTAGTTGATTTCATTGTTTTACTTGTCTGTAGATATAAGTATATATTTTTCCACTTTTACATTTAATCTTAGAGAATAAAGAGATTTTTAGAATATAGTTTCAGAACCAGGTATGGTGGGTGGTAAATTCATGTAAGCCCAGCACTTGGGAAGCTGAGGCTATGGGTTTATGAGAGGGAGATCAGCCTGACCTGTAGTGAGTTCAAGACCAGTTTGGGCTATGTGGTAAGAATCCTCCACCAAAAAAAACCCAGCAGGAACATTTTCAATATTTTAGAAATTATTTAATTTCCTGTGGTCTTTTTAGTGTGTGTATATATATCATATATATATGTGTGTGTGTAAAATGTATATATGATATATATCATATATATATTATATGTGAATATATATATGTATATTAACTCACTCAACAAAATTTTATTCCAAATAAGATACTTGTTTTACAGGAATCATTTTGATTTACTCTCAAAATATTAGATTGATTAGTATAAATGAATATATAAAAGGCTCACCTGATGAAATAGGTTATGTCATTCAAGTTTTCTTAGTACTTCAGTTTCAAATTTTTTATTTTTATTATGCTCAATACATATGAATTATAAGTATCTGGAAAAATACAAGAAAGGAAGTAAATAGCCCATAATCTAGTCACTCGTGTAAACTGCTATTATCATTACACTATAGTTTCTTTTAATTCCTGTATATATACATGTGGAAGATATTTATACTCTTTTTTGCTTTGGTAATAAGATGAATACAAACCAGATGGTTATAGAATCTCATGTATAAGAAATTGTACACTCTTCAACCCTAACATTTAAATTTACTCAGTATGCTAAAAGAAAAACGTCATTTCCCCCATTATTCTACTTCAGCCTGATACTTTTGTTAATGGATTTAGTGCGCTAGTACCTTTAAAATGACTTACACATACAGGTTACCTCTGACTGAACTATTTGTCAGACTTACGTGAATGATGTTTCTTGTCCAAGTAAGGTCTGGTCCTGCCCTTCTTACCATTATAAAAACTCCCGTTCCTCCTTGCTTTCTCATCTGTCCTTCCTGGTTGTCTTCATCAGCAAATATCTCGTATGACCTTGCCCTGTCCATCCCACTGGATTCCCATGTCAGTTATCAGTGCTGTCCTCTCCCCCATCCCCATTCTTCTGCCCCTTTCCTGGGGAGTCATTTCAGCTGAGTGACTACCACCTTCCCTTTGTTCTAATGGTTGAGGCAACAACTTGGGCACAACTGCATTGGTAAATTTTAAGGCCAGGTTTAAAGCTGTTCTTCTGTTTTTAAAATCATAATATTCCTCTGGGGATTTGGTTACCTTGCTGTGAATAAAAAAGCATGGTAGGCCCTGGCTTTTCAAGAACATACATGGATAATTTTAAATCTATTTCATGTTACTGGGAGGGATATATTGCTTATTTTTATAAGGTATTTTCATTACATTAGCTACTTTATAGAAGTCCTAAACACTATTTTGGATACTGTATTATAAACAAAGAAATGCTTAAATTAACACATCTTAGATGTTGCTTAGGTAGGTGGGACAGTGGGAGGATCTGCACCTCAAGGCCATCCACAGCTATACAGCAGGTTGAAGACAGCCTCGGGTATATGAGACCCTGTCTCCAAGAAACAACAAAACAAAACTTCCACTATTGAAAAAACAAAACCAAGTAGAATTACCAGTACTATGGAGCTCAGGTTATAAGATTTTTTTTTACTTTAATCATTTAACCTGTCACAGATAAAGGTAATCTTTAAAAAAAAAAAAATACTCATTATTTACTAAACCTTATTTCCCAATAAAAATTGAATCACTGATTTTTTATTATAAATTTCTCATCTTTATTTACCGAGAAAGCAGTCCAAAAGAATATACTACATGTACCTTCACTGTTGAATCTTTAGGTAGTTTCAGCTAATTCCTTTTTGTGCTGATTTGGTTGTTTTTGCTAATTCCTTTTTTCCTTTGGTTTTGCAAGTCTGATTAAAAAGTAATCGTAATTAGTCTTTTAGTTTTATGTGACTGATATGTGTAACTTTTATACCTTATTTTAACTGAATTGCAGTGAGAAAACAATTATTGCACTGTCTTTTCTCCTGCCACCCAACTGTATTTTTTCTGTTCCCTGTCCAGCTTTCTTTTTCATGGCATGTAGTTACACTTGGTTCAAAAATATTTTAAAGGGTTGGGGATTTAGCTCAGTGGTAGAGCGTTTGCCTAGCAACCGCAAGGCCCTGGGTTCGGTCCCCAGCTCTGAAAAAAAAATATATATATATATATTTTTTAAAGGTACTTTAGTTATAAAGGATGTTTCTTCCTCCTCTAGGCTGTGTTCTATTTTATCCGTAGACTAAGCAGTTGTTTTCAGTATTATTGCCTTCTGTTTCTTCCTTTATCTAAGATAGCTTTTAGAGAAGACTGTTTTTGATATTTCCTTCATGTTGTGCTTTGGATTCTCAGAACATTGGACAGCCAAAAGGGAACTGGAGTAAAGAAGAGTCCTATGTTGTGTGGACAGTATCCGGTTAAAAGTGAGGGGAAGGAGCTGAAGATAGTGGTACAGCCTGAAACCCAACACCGAGCCCGGTACCTGACAGAGGGCAGCCGAGGCTCCGTAAAAGATAGAACACAGCAAGGCTTTCCTACAGTGAAGGTACTCATTTTATTTAGTAATGTATGAAGACTGGCCCATGAGGGGACTTTGTAGGTGAAGGTTTATCCCCAGAACCTGGTCAATGCTGGGATAAGAAACTGGCCCTACATGGTTATCCTGACCTCCACAGCAACCACACCATGGCACACACATGCCCCACATACATGTTCCCCATGCATAACCATCAAATACATGTAAAAGTAATACTTATCCATGTGGTGATTTCCTTCAATTATTTTAAACTCAGGGAAAGCTTCCTAAAATAGAAGGGTAGAATTATTAGCTCAGTATAATAGAAAACAAATGATAATTGAGCCATAAGTCAAGTGATACTTAGATAACATTTGAATTGTTTCTTTAGCTGGTTGACTTTGTTTTTCTGAGATATGTTTCACTGTAACTCAGTCTAACCAGGAACTCAATATGTAGTCCACGCCAGCCTTGAATTCATGGCAAGACTCCTGAGTGCTTAAATTATAGATGTGAACCAGCATGCCTGGGTAAATTTTAGTTTGAGAGATTAGAGTATGTTCTGAAAAGAAAAAAATATCTGCAGGTCATTAATTATCGTCCTCCTTTGTTTAATAGTGTTAGTAAATTCATCCAAAATGCTTTATTTAAGAAAAAAATTTAAAGTAAATGCAAAGAAACATAGTAGAAATTATTAAGAACTTCACCAGGCATGTTGGCACATGCTTTTAACTCCAGCATTTAGGAGTCAGAGACAGGTAGCTCTAATATAAGTTAGAAGCCAAGCATAGTCTTCATAGAGAGCATAGAGAATTCCAGGTTAGCCAGAACTACACGGTGAGTACTTGTCTCAAAATATAAGAACATGAAAATAAGGGTTTTTTTTCTTTTGGTTTTTTGAGACAGGGTTGCCCTGGCTGCCCTGGAACTTACTTGTAGACCAGGCAGGCCTCAAACTCAGAGTCACCTCCCAAGTGCTAGGATTGAAGGTGTGTGTCACTACTGTTCAGCTTGGAAAATAAGATTCTTAAAATTATTAGAATTACCTTTTCAGAACTCTGACTTAAAGTAAAATTTTATCACTTGGTACTTTTATTATAAAGAGTATTATTTGAAAATAGAAAAAATAAGCAAACATGAACTGCCATTCATTTCATACTTGAATGAAATCATTATTGATTGGGAAATGTGTCTTTGAGCATTTGTCCCCATCTTACCACACTAATCCATCTGCAACCAATCCCTCAAGTCCAGTAACAGACTCAAGTAACAGGCGAGAGAGAAATTCAAGTTTTGTTTTACATATATTTAGCTGGATATTTTTATAGTTTAGTCAATATTTTTAATCTGATTACCTGCCTTTAAGCTCTGCTTGGTTTAAGTACTTAAACATTAACCTATATTATTGATTGATTGCCTGACTATGATAGGGAATGAAATGACAGCCCTCAACAGTTCATTTGTTCATTCACTCAGCAGACACTTGGTCCCCTTTAAGTGCTGAGACGGGTCTTGGTACTGCCAACTAGTTCTGTAGTAACTACATTTCCATTAAAACTTTACATGTTCTCTGCTAAACTATAACATAATCCATTTGTAGAAGGAGGCCACAATGGATATACACTTTCTTATTTCTTTAATTATTTGCCTGATTACCATAATTACTGCACAAATATGCTAATATAATGGGATAGAAAAGATGTGACTTTTTTGTAATTTTTTTCTTGCATCCTTTGTCAACAACTGAATATGCATTTATTGTAAGATATATATCAAGATCAAAATTAAAAACATTTTCTCTTATAAATATTATTCTGAATATGAACCGTCATTTATTTATGAGAGTTTTGTTGGAGGTCCATAATATCACATATCTTACTTTAAGCAAGCACTTCTGACCATAGATGATGTTCTGGCCCTGGATTAATGATCCAGTCTTTGAACTCCATTTTCCCATCATCAGTATAGCTGCATACTTTTTCCTCAAACCGCTTAAGTTGTAAAATGTATCATATATTCTCGTTGATGCTGAAGATGTCGCCATTAACAATCCAGTGGTGGTAGCAGACCCTGAGTAATCTGTATACTGTCTGGGCAATCGTGTGTCCATTCCCAATCCCTAAACAAACAGGTTATGTGACAGTTTAGCATTAGAACATCTAAATTAATTAAAATGTAGTTATTGTAGAACTAATACAGTAGTTTTCTGTGAAGTTTTTCTTTAATTTTTGTTGTAAGCCTAGCCTTTAACTAAGCCATCTCTGCAGTGCTCCCCAAGCCCCCACTCCTTTTTCATTTCTTAGGGTTGGTTGTTTGCTTGCTGGCTTGTTTTTCGAGACAGGACCATATTGTCCTGGAACTCACAGATCTACCCGTCTCTGCTGTGGTTAGGGGTGCATGCCACGCACCTACCTGACTTGTTTTTCTTCATACGAAAGTGTTTGGCCTAGGTGTGTGGCGTGGGTAGAATACCGGCCTGGCTGACTAGTGTCTATGGTGCGTGTCATCTGTTTCCAGCTGGAAGGTCATAATGAGCCAGTGGTGTTGCAGGTGTTTGTGGGCAATGACTCTGGTCGAGTAAAGCCACACGGATTCTATCAGGCCTGCAGAGTGACCGGGCGAAACACAACTCCATGCAAAGAAGTGGACATCGAAGGCACCACTGTGATAGAGGTTGGCCTCGACCCTAGCAGCAACATGACGCTGGCGTAAGTGCTTAATAACCTACCCCTTCTTGTTTATTTAAGATGTAAGTACTGTGTATACAGCGTTCTGCCTGCATAAATGCCTGCAGGCCAGAAGAGGGCACCAGATCTCAGGACCTCTGGAAGAACAGCCAGCCTGTTAATCACTGAGCCATCTCTCCACTCCACCCCACCCCCTTTTTGAGACAGTATTTTATCTGTTACTCTGACCAGCCTAGGACCCTCTGTGTAGACCAGGCTGGCCTCCAATTCACAGAGCCCTGCCACCTGAATGCTAGAGTTAAAGATGTGGGCCACTGTGCCTGGCAACATTTTATATTTCATTTATTTATATTTATTTGTTTATTGAGTTTTTGTTGTTTTGGGGGGAGGTTGTTTGCTTATTTGTTTCGTTTTGGGTTTTGTTTTTGTTTTTTATAGATAGGCTCTTTCTACATTGCCCTGGCTGTCCTGGAACTACTGTGTAGACCACTGGACCACACTCTGCCTTTCTGAGTCCTGGGATTTAAGATGTGCATCACCACACCTGACTCTTGGCAAATTTTAAAATAGATTTATTTTACTTATGTGT
Organism: Rattus rattus; assembly: GCF_011064425.1. Classification (NCBI taxonomy): domain Eukaryota; kingdom Metazoa; phylum Chordata; class Mammalia; order Rodentia; family Muridae; genus Rattus; species Rattus rattus. Next base: position 27,073,685 of record NC_046170.1, read on the forward strand.
ATGTGGGTATCCTACGTGGGTTTCTGTGTATTATGTGTGTGCAATTGCCCTTAGAGAAAAGAGGAAGATATCTGGTCTCCTGGAACTAGAATAACCAAGCTGTATAGCTGCTAGGAACCCAGCCAAGCAGCAAGTGCTCTTAGCCTCTGAACTTTATTATATTATACATTTATGATAATCATGAAAATATTTCTAGTTCTAGAAAATAGAAATTTTTTAGAGCTGTGTGTGTTTGTGTGTGCGTGCATATGGTAATTTTGTTTTGTTTTGGAGACAAGGTTTCTCTGTATAGTCCTAGCTGTCCTGTAACTCACTCTGTAGACTAGGCTAGACCTGCCCCTGCCTTCTGAGTGCTGGGATTAACGGTGTGCACCACCACTACAGGTTTTTTTTTTTTTTTTTTTTTGAGGGCCTTATTAAATGTTTTAAATAGAACATCTTTTATAAAGGTTCCTACAGGACGATAGAGATGGCTCAGCTATTAAGGGCTAGAATCACTCCAAAACGTCAAAAGGTGTTCTTCCAGAATGGTGATGGACTAAGTTGTATTCATGATTTGCTTTCCTAAAGAATTCCCAAGGGGCTGGAGAGACGGCTAGTGGTTAAGAGCACTGACTGCTCTTCCAGAGGTCCTGAGTTCAAATCCCAGCAGCCACATGGTGGCTCAATACCATCTGTAATGAGATCTGATGCCCTCTTCTGGTGTGTCTGAGGACAGGTATATAGAGTGTACTTATATATAATAAATAAATAAATCTAATAAATAAATAAATAATTCCCAAGGCAGGGAAATGAAGGCCAAAGAAAATGCTGGCTTTTTTGGAAGCTAACATCAAGACTGACTTATTGAAATTTTTAATATAGTACTAAAAATAAAAATTACATAGTTGAGGACCTGGGGTATAGTTTGGTTGGTATAGTACTTGTCTAGGATGAGTAAAGCCCTAGGTTGGACCCCAGTACTGTATGACCTATGTATGATGGTGCATGTCTATAGCCCAAGCATCCTGAGGTGGAGACAAGAGAGCCAGAAGTTAAAGGTTATACTTGACTATATAATAAGTTTGGGACCCTGTTTCTAAAAGAAAACAGAAAAAATATACCCTTCAAAATTTGACCTGAGGCTAGAGAGATGGCTCAGAGAGTAAAGGCACCTGCCACCAAGCCTGATGACCTGGTTTTGATACTAGGACCCGAATGGTAGGAGAGTACTGAGTCACAAAAAGTTTTCTTCTGAGCCCCACACATACCTTGCTCTACATGCCCCCAACAATGGATGAATAAATGATGTTTTAAAAATTCTACAAATAATAGCCATTATATTTGTTTGTTTGTTTTGAAACAGGCTTTCAAGGAAGGAAGGAAGGAAGGAAGGAAGGAAGGAAGAAAGGAAGGAAGGAAGGAAGGAAGGAAAGAAAAAAGGAAGGAAGGAAGGAAGGAAGAAGACACATAGACAGACAGACAGACAGTCAGGGTCTCTCTGTCGTTCTGGCTATCCTGGGTTTCTCTGTGTAGACTGCAGCCTTGAACTCACAGAGATCTTTCTGCCTCTACCTTCTGAGTGTTGGGATTAAAGGTGGTGTGCACTGTCATAACCAGCAAACTACCATTTTAATGTTTATCTTTCCAGGTTTTTGTTCGGTTTTGTTTTTGACAAATTGAGATATTAATTATTTTGTAATCTGCTTTTTAGTTAATTTAGGAATGTTTTACAAGTTCATTAGCTGTTAATACTTTTTAATACCTATCTAATATTCTAATGCAGGAGCTAGTTGTTAATTTAAAAAAAATAAAGCATGGGTTGGGGATTTAGCTCAGCGGTAGAGCACTTGCCTAGCAAGCGCAAGGCCCTGGGTTCGGTCCCCAGCTCCGAAAAACATAAAAAAATAAAAAATAAAAAAAATTAAAAAAAATAAAGCATAACCCATTCTGGTTTTTTTTTAAACATTTTTTTTCTTTTTTTTTTAGGAACCTAGCAAGCACTCTACCACTGAGCTAAATCCCCAACCCCTTTTTAAAACATTTTGCTATATGTGTATAGAAGTTTTGCCTGTATGTCTGTGCACCTCTTGCATGCCTGGTGCCCACAGAGGTTAGAAGAGGGCATCACATCCTCTGGAACTAGAGTTATAGACAGTTGTGAGCATTCATGCAGGTGCTAGAAACCGAGCCAAGGCCCTCTGTAAGAGCAACCAGTGCTCTTAACTGCTGAGCCATCTCTCCACCCCTTCATTCTTGTTTAATACCTGAATTAGCTGCATGAAGAAAGTCTTTTTTTTTTTTTAGGCACCAGAATACAGAACAGGGGCTAGAGAGATAGTGTATCAGTTAAGAGCGCTTGTGACTGTCCCAGAAGACAAAGGTTTTAGCTCCCAGCATCTACGTGGCAGCTTACAGTTGGCTTTAACTCTAGTTCCAAGAGATCTGATGCCCTTCTCTAGGTCCAGGGACACCAGATACACATGTGGTGCACCGACACACGTGCAAGAAAATATACACGTAAAATTAATCAATTAACTAGTTAATTAATATATGATAAATACATATAGTATGTCCTTTTTTTTTTTTCAAGACAGTCTTACTATGTAACTGGGGTGTCCTGGAACTCACTATGTTGATCAGGTTAGCCTCAAAATTCAGATCCTCATGCCTTTGCCTCCTGAGTGCTAGGATTAAAGGCATGCAACACCATGCCTATCAAAAATAAATATTTTTTAAAAGCACAGAATAAGTCTTATTCTTATATTTATATCATAGGCCATTACTGTGTTCATATTTTAAAAATAATTTTGCTTACTGATTTTTTTGTATCCTAAACAGAAAATTAACAAGATTAGGGGCTTTGAATATTTAAAATTTATTCTTTGGTAATTTGGGAGTTTGGAACCTTAAGACTATTACATATTTAAAGAATTAATAAGAACCAGCCCTTTTTTTTTTTTTTTTTTTTTTTTTTTTTTTTTTTTGAGACAGGATTTCTGTGTGTAACAGCCCTGACTATCCTGGAACTCACTGGTGGACTTGAACTCACAGAGATCAACCTGCCTCTGCCTCCTGAGTACTGAGATTAAAGGTGTGCACCACCAATGTCTGGCCAAGAGTCAGCCTTTTTTTTTTTTTTTTTCGGAGCTGGGGACCGAACCTAGGGCCTTGCACTTGCTAGGCAAGCGCTCTACCACTGAGCTAAATCCCCAACCCCAAGAGTCAGCCTTTTTAAAAAAGAAACTTGTCATAAAATGTTGACCATTGCCAGGTGATGGCCTTTAATCCCAGTACTCAGGAAGCAGAGGTGGGTGGATCTCTGTTTGAAGCAGCATGGTGTACAGAACAAGTTCCAGAACAAGACCATACAATCCCTGTTTCGGGGCAGAAATCATTATTCTACTGTTTGTACAACAGTACCACTGGTATATTTTTTCTGTTTTAGGGTGGACTGCGTAGGAATACTGAAGCTGAGGAATGCTGATGTTGAGGCCAGAATTGGAATTGCTGGTTCTAAGAAAAAGAGCACGCGTGCCAGATTGGTTTTTCGAGTTAATATCACGAGGAAAGATGGCTCTACTCTGACATTGCAGACACCTTCTTCCCCAATTTTATGCAGTAAGTAAGAAAATATGAAGATGCTAGCTATATGAAGAGTTAAGTTTATCATGTCAATTTTTCAGATATCTGTAAAGTTTAATGTTATACTTCGGGTTACGTAGTCATGTTTAAGTTGAAGTATTTTAAAAGCTGCACGAAGGCAGCACGAGTGGCAAGCACTTATGCTCCTAGCCACTTGGAATGCTAAGACATGGAGATAATGTGAACCCAGGCGTCAAAGTCTAGGCTGGGGAAAAGAGCAAATCTCGGTCTCTTTGACCAAAAATAAAGTTGTAGTAAGCTGGGAGTACTGGCACAAACTATACTTGTAGAGACTAGGAGTAGAAATAAGAAAACTGCCATGAGTGTAGGCCAGCCTACTCTGAAAGACAAAATCTGTCTCAGAAAAAACTAACAAAAATTAGTTGTGTTATTTTTTAGGCAAAACTAAAAGTGATCTTGGGAGGTAAAAGGATCAGGAGTGCACTTCATCCTTAGCTACATGGTGAGGTTAAGGACAGTCTGGGCTACTGGAAATCTATCTCAGAATATAAAGATATTAAAATACATTGGAAAGATACTAGCTATTTATAGTTTCCTATTATCATACACTGATTTTAAAAGTAATTTAAGGGCTGGAGAGATGTCTCATAGGTTAAGAACACTGGTTGATCTTCTAGAGGACCTAAATTTGATTCCTAGCACCCACAGGGCAGCTTCCGACTGTCTGTAATCCCAGTTCTGGGGAATCTGATGCCCTATTCCATCTCCATGGTCACTGCAAACATGTAGTACACAGATACACATTCAAGCAAAACACATACAATTACATTTTAAAAACATTTAAGTAATTCGAGGGCTGTCGAGATGGCTCACAAAATTAAAGCACTCTTTGCCAAACCTGATGATCTGAGTTGGATCCTTGGAACCCACATGGCAGAGGGAACTGACTCCCACAGGCGTAATGCACATATACTGAATAAATAAACCTTAATGCAATTTTAAAAATACTTTATGTAATTTGACCTGGAAATTGTAACACTTAAAGTGGCCTGGATTGGTTTCCAAGCAATGTCCCCCAAGTAAGTCATTTAAATAGAATGCTAGAAGTGAGTTGCCAAGCTCTAAGGTTTCCAAGCATCTCTACCATGTTGGAACACTAAAGTAAAACGAGGAGAAACTTTGTAAAGAATGGCATGTTACATTTCTTGTTAAAGTTGTGGTTGTACAGCACAATGCATGTGAACTGCTGTGTGGGTGCTGGGAATTAAACCTGACAATTTGAGTTTTATACTCTGGACCCACATAGTGGAAGTGAAGAACTGACTCCCACAGTTTGTTCTGTGACCACCCACCCACTGTGGTGTGTGTACATACCCACATACTCACAGAGAGAGGTGATCTAAAATAAATAAAATTTAGTGATAAAACAAAAATTAATGATCTACAAAAACAACTCATAAAAGTGGACTCATGATTACAAGTTGTTTTCAGATAAGAATTAAGGGGTTGGTGGCTCTTCTATGGAAAACTTACATGTGTATATCCACAGCTCAGCCAGCAGGAGTTCCTGAGATCTTAAAGAAAAGCTTGCATAGCTGTTCAGTGAAAGGAGAGGAAGAAGTGTTTTTAATTGGGAAGAACTTTCTGAAAGGAACTAAAGTTATTTTCCAGGAAAATGTTTCTGGTAAGTAGGCATATAAGTGGTAGAGAGTGTTCCATGTTTCATTTGTAATAAAAATAGAGTCATAACTACAAAATGAAAAAGTTAAAAAAATGTATAAGTCACTGTTTTTATTTCTATCAGATGAAAACTCTTGGAAATCAGAAGCTGAAATTGACATGGAATTGTTCCATCAGGTACAATTTAAACTTTTTAATAATTTTGTTGTTTACTCAGCAGTTAATTCATTTTTGTTCAGATAACTTAGCTCAGTTATTTGAGATTCCTTCCAGTCCTGAGACTTTATTTATTTCTTCAAATAATGCATGAGAGCAGTCATGGCCTCTAGAGCACTGTTGTCAGTCAGACCCCAGTACCAAGCTTGTGAAGATGCCCATCGAAGGCTGCCAGCTTACTCCATTCTCGCTGAGGGGGAAAGGAACTCTGATCTCAACTCTGTTCTTTTGGGGTCCTTAAGCAACCCGTAGTTTTAATTTACTTCTTATGTACCTGTTTTCACTACCGATTGAAGCCTTATTACTTTTGTGTGCTGTGAACGTGCTTTAATCTCTCTTTATTTTAGTCTTCTCTTCCCCTTATCGTCCTTTCCATATCCCCTTCCTTCCCTTATATCCATTTGTCTATTCTTCTGAGGAATAGGATGTTACCTACCCCCATGTCCTTTCTTTTCTTTTGATGTAAGGTCTGATGTAGTCTAGGCTGGTTGCAAACTTGCTATACAGCCGAGGATGACCGTGAATTTCTGCCTCTGCTTCCCAAGTGCTGGGATCACAAACATGTATCATTAACCTGGTTTCTACAATACTGAGGATTAAACCCAGGGATTCATGCATGCTAACCAAGCATACTACCAATTGAACTATGTCCATCTTTAGTCCAATAATTAAATAATAATTAAAAATTAAATTTATAATGTTATACTTATAAATAATATATTTAAAAGATAATGATGAATAATTAAATAGTAAAAAAGTTTAAATTTACTATTATATATTATGTGTATGTGTAGGCATACATGACATGTAGTATGTAAATCATGTCAGATTTATGAACTCTTGACTCTGTTCTTCACCATGTGATCCAGGAATCAAATTCAAGTCATCAGGTTTATGTGACAAGTGCGATGCTAGATTGTCCTTAGAGGGTTGGATTTGTTTGTTTACTGTATAGGGTATAGATGGGTGTGGTGTATGTGTGCAGTGGCAGTCAGAGGACAACTCTGTGTAGTCAGTTCTCCTTCCACCTTTATATAGGTTCCAGGATCACATTAAATCAGGCTTTTTCAGCAAGCATTTTTACCTAGTGAGCCATCTCAGCCCAGACTTGGACATTTTGTTTGCAAATGAGTTTATAAACAAACTAAATCATAGCATGATAGGTCATTGGTTCTGTGGTTTTGTTCATATTTAAATTTTATTTTTTTCAAAGAGAGAGGAATGAGTTAAGTGCATTTTGAGAACTGACCTAGAGCTCATAATAAATGGAAAACAGAAGTGAAATATTACAGAGAGGAAAAGGTGTTGGAATAAACAAAACTTTGGAGTTGGGCATGGTGGCGCGCGCGCGCGCGCGCGCGCACACACACACACACACACACACACACACACACACACACACACACACACACACACCTGTAAAACCCAGCATTTAGAGGTTGAAGCAGGAGTAAGACTTTGAGGCCCAGTTGGTAAGAATTCACAGATGACATCTGAATACATTTGTGTATGGTACTATTATCTTGACAGATTGTGGGATAGACAGCCTAGATCTTTGTGGAGCTTCTATTTTTGTTGTTCAAGAGAGAAAAAAAAAGCTGTCAGTAATTTCAAGTGGTTAAAAAGTACTGTTATGAAAATAAATGTGACCAGTTGAAGAAGAATAGTACTTTAAAAGAGTGGACAGGGAATGGAAGACTTCTGAGAAGGCGGCATTTATTTATGAGAGCTGGGCATGGGTAAGGAACTTGCCATCTGGGAAGATGAAAATACTATAGTTGGACAGAACAGCTGAGATAAAGCTGAGGTTAGTAATTAAAAGGACCATGGTGAGAGTGGGAATGGATGAGGTTGGCTCAGCAGGAACCTTGTGGACTGTTGTGAGCATTGGGGCTTTACCATGAACGACAGGCATGCTGAGATGAATGGCATGCATGTGTCAACCTGAGCTTTAAAGCATCCTTTTCTGTTTGGTGTAGTGACCCACACCTAATCCCGGCCTGAGAGTAGCATGAAGCAGGAAAAGCTGGAGATTGAGGCAGGTCTGAGCTCCATAGCAAGACTGACTCAAAAAATCTAATGTATTGTTTTCTAATCAAACTTCTAAATTATACAGATAACAGGAAATTTACTTAAAATTTTTTGGCTTAAATATTGACTTCCTTTCTGATTCTTACACTTTTCCTTGATTAGAACCATCTTATCGTGAAAGTTCCTCCATATCATGACCAACATATAACTTTGCCTGTATCAGTGGGAATATATGTTGTGACCAATGCTGGAAGATCTCATGATGTTCAGCCATTTACTTACACTCCAGATCCAGGTATGTCAAAATGCACAATTCTGAACTAAAGTGAGTAATTAAATTCTATTTCTTTGAAAAAATTTGAAGTCCAGACAGCCAAAACATAAATTCCTATTAATTTGGAGATGAGTAATACTTTATAAAAAGACAGCTACCAAATACTACTGTTACTCTGAGAATCATTTCCACTTGTTCTCTCATAAGAGAGCTGTGAGTGCTTAAGCTCTGATGCTCCAGAGTTAGCCCAGGTCACTCTCTAGTGATTATCACTGTTACTGAGTGCCTTTTAAATGCGGGAAGGTGAAACTCAAAACTGGAAAACTGCTAAAGTTTGGCTGGTTTGTGGGGCTGTCCTCCAACACCCTGTCATCATGTTGGGATTGATTCCAGGGCTTTGTGTATGCTAGCCACATGCTTGACCACTGACTGTATACCTCTGGTCCTAGTAGACATTGTGAAACAGGTAAAAAAGAGGAAGTTGCAGTGATAAATGATAACATAATTGCAGTGATAAATGATAACATAAAACTATCAGACTGATGATAAATTTTTGGTGCCCCCCCTTTGTTTGTTTGTTTTTGAGACAAGGTTTCTCTGTATAGATGTAGCTGTCCTGGAACTTGCTCTTTAGACCAGGCTAGCCTCAAACTCAGATCTGATTGCCTCTGCCTCCTTAGTGCTGGGATTAAAGATGTGTGCCACCATTGCCCAGAAATGATAAATGTTTTAAATATAATTTTAAGCATTTAGTGATTTAGAAATACACCACAAAAGCAACTGAAATGTTTAAAGTTTATTTATTTAGGCAAAATGTGACTGCTGAGTTATTTGCCTATTTTGTTTAGTTACCTGCAGAATTAACAAAGCTCTGACAAAATGGGAAGAACGCTTTGGAAATGAACATTGTTGGCTTGTTGCATTGCCAGGAGGCTCAGTCTCTGCTGTAGCTGTTATTGGTTCAGTTTGTCTAACGTGAGGACTAGTTCAGAATTAGCAGTTCTACTTCTGCAGTTTATTGATAATGTGATCCCCACATACTTCAGAACCCAGTGAAACAGAAGGTGAGGAAAAGTGATTAAGAAAGAAAGCTCCTGCACCAAAAAAAAAAAAAAAAAAAAAAAGAGGGCAGAACTGAGGAGATAGCTCAGGCAGGAAAGTGCTTGCCTCACAAGGATTGATTGATTCCCAGAATCCACATAAAAAGCCAGACATACTCTTGTGAGCCCAGTTCTGGGGAGGCAGTTACAAGTAGGTCATTAGCGCTTTCTGTCCTGGGTGTGGAGTCCCCTGGAATTGGAGTTCTAGACAGTAGGTTGGGAGTGGCCATGTAGATGGTGGGAACTGAATGTGAGTACTTTGTGAGAGCAGGAAATGCTCTTAATAAGTCATCTCTCCAGCCCCGAACTTTGTCTTTTTATTCAATTAGAAATAACCATCTCAATACTTTTAGGAGAAATAATGCATTAAAAGTAAACCAGCTCAGATCCATCTTGGATATGTTTATGAATGCAAAGTAAATAAGTTGAGGACCATGGCTTACTCACTCCCACACTAATAATTTTTTTTAATGCTTAAAACACTGAAAGCCAGGCTGAGTGATTCCAGTTTGTCACCTCAGCAGTCAAGAGCCTGATATATTAAGGTTACCAGATTGAGGACATCCTGGGCCACTTCATAACAAAACAAATGTAACAGGCTAGATTCAGCAAGATTGCTCAGTGTGGTTAAGACACAGCAGCCTGAGTTCAGTTCCTGAGTCCCATGTGGTAGAAGAGAACCAATTTGACCCCCACATATGTGCTGTTGTACTTGTGTATGCATGCACATAAACAATAAGTAAATGTAATCTTATGACCAAAATGCAAGTTGGAGAGAAAAGGACTTATTTGGCTTACACTTCCACATTGCTGTTCATCATCAAAGGATGTCAGGACAGGAACTCACACAGGGCAGGAACCTGGAGGCAGGAGCTGATGCAGAGGCCATGGAAGAATGAATGCTGCTTACTGGCTCACTTCCTCTGGCTTGCTCAGCCTGCTCTCTTATAGAACTCAGGACAACCAATTGGGCTGAACCCTCTCCCATCAATCATAATTAAGAAGATGCTTTACATCTGGATCTTACGGAGGCATCTTCTCGATTGAGGTTTGTTTCTTTTAGGTAACTCTAGTTTTGTGTCAAGTTGACATAAGACTAGCCAGCTCAGTGGTTAAGAGCACTTGTTGTTCCTGCAGAGAACCCAGGTTCAGTTCCCAACACACACATTGTGGTTCACACAGATACAGTGGTAATCACAGCACTGGGGAGATGGAGGCAGGAGGACCTCTGAGGCTGACTAGCCAGCCAGGTTGACTAAATCTATGACCTTCTGCTTGGACTAGGTCACAGCGTTCTCGACATTCCTAACGCTGCAACCCTCTAATACACTTCCTCAAGTTGTGTGACCCCAAACTATAAAATTATTTTGCTGCTAGTTCTTAACTGTAATTTTGCTACTGTTATGAATCATAATGTAAATATTTGATATACAGAATATTTTATTATGACCCCTGTGGAGGTCCCTACCCATAGACTGAGAGCCACCAGGCTTAGGAAACCTTGTCTCAAAAAAACAAGGTGGGGGGGAATCCAGGAAATTTAAAATATGACAATAATAAAACAATGGCCATTTGAAGCAGAACCTATTCATTTGCAGTTTAACATTATTATTTAGAAATGACCTCTGTTCTTCAGCACCTTAAGTCAAGAGCTGTTATGGAAGATTACTCAATATGACTAGGTTATATTATATTATATTATGCAGTTCTCTGTTAGTGCTAGCAAAAATATTTTTCTAAGTTTTACTGGAAGAATAGTCATAATATTATAGACCTAGTATGTTCATCATGTGTGTTCTCATTCACTTTAAATATGAACAAGTGTTTTCCAGTTGGTACTTTTTAATAAATGTATATAGGTAAATGATAGCCTTTTTTTCTTGCTAGTGCTCTGATGTAGCTGTTCAGTGTTAAATGTCTGATATTTGTGTCAGTCTTCCATTCATGTGTTAAAAGGATTCTTAAAGTTTTCTGTCCTGGTAAGTGATTATATATTTTATCTACTTGGAGATGAGTATATTTTAGAGGGTAGTCTGCTGGTTATAAAAAATTAACCTAGGGTTCTAATAAACAAGTCAATGATGTGCTGAGAAATTATTCCAATTAAAGAGTATTAGAATATGTATTTTACCAAGATGAATATATTGAACAAAATATATGACTTTTGCTTTTAATATCAGCAGCTGGTGCTTTGAGTGTAAATGTGAAAAAGGAGATATCTAGTCCAGCAAGACCTTGCTCTTTTGAAGAAGCCTTGAAAGGTATCAATTTGATTGTTCTCATTTGGTCCTCTTTGGTGTTTACTAGCAAAACCTTAATGCTTTGTTTTCTCTGATGTAATATGACACTTAGCAAGGTGTTTTCCAAACTATAAAGTAAATATTTAAAACTTTACTGATGCAGAGACTTATTGTTCAACTTGATGTTTCCTTTCATCTAGCATATAGGTATACTTTAAAAAAAAAAAAAAAAGCCATAATAGACCAGACATTATGGTGCTTACTTGTAATCCTAGCACTTGGGAGGCAAGGGGACCATGAATTCAGGATCACCGAGGGCTACATAGCAAGACCGTATCTCAAAATAACAATATGTTTGAGTAGAGGAGTTTGTTTTCTTCAGTTTCTTCAGTTTAACCCTTATGGGCCTTCAAGATGGCTCAGTGGATAAGGTACTTGCCACCAGTCCTGATGACAGGGGTTTAATCCCTAAAACAAACATGGGAATTGTGGAATAAGGGAACCAGCTCCCACAAGTCGTTGACCATCACATGTACCATGACACTTGGGTACCCACACAAGATAAACATATAAATAGAAAAAAACAAACAAACAAAATAAAGCCCAAATCCCGTAAAAGTAATGAGAATAAGTCATACAAAAAAAGGGAAGCAGAGATTATGATGCTTCCTTCTTTAAAGGTTTGTACTTGTCATGAGACTGAAATATGGACTGTAGGTGTTCGAAGAATTACCTAATGGTTAGGATCTAACCATTCTTTTTTTTTTTTTTTTTTTTTTTTTTTTTTTTTTTTTTTTGGACTGGGAACTGAACCCAGGGCCTTGCGTTTGCTAGGCGAGCGCTCTACCACTGAGCTAAATCCCCAACCCCGATCTAACCATTCTTAAATCTGATATATTTATTTACTTCCCTACCAATTTAAAAAACAACAAAACACTGAAGACTAGGAGTGATAACACATGCCTACAGTTTTGATACTGTGGTGTCTGAGACAGGAATTTCATGAGCTCAGGACCTATCCATCCTTTATACTAAGACTATCTCAAAAAGCCCAAGTATAAAAGAAGCGATGGTGACAAACTGACTTAGGTTTGTTACAGTGTGGTAAGGCAGATTATAGTCCACAGCTGAAGTATGTGGTGATGGTGCTTTTATGCCTTTATCTATGAAGATACAGATTACATAATGGTACAGTTCCTTGAGTCATGAGTCGGTCTCCTCCAGAGATGGCAATAGTGGATCCCAATGCATCACTCATTGGGACTACACAACAGCAAGTCAGCCTCTCTGTACTGATGGTGCATGCAGGCTCAGTATTTCCTTACTCTTACCCAGCCCAGCAGCTCCTAGCACTCCACCTAAGTAGAGCATCAAAGCTAGGAATCTTACAGCTCTCCTCCTACTGACAAAAGCCCAGTCTAAGCTGATCAGAGCCAGGGGTGGAAGCCCATGCACACTTTTTTTTTTTTTTTTTTCGAGCTGGGGACCAACAGGGCCTTGCGCTTCCTAGGCAAGCGCTCTACCACTGAGCTAAATCCCCAACCCCCATGCACACACTTTTTAATGCCAGTACTTGTAAGGCAGAGGCAGGTGGATCTTTGTGAATTGCCTAATCTACATAGTAAGTTCCAAGACAGCCAGGGCTATGACGAGACCTCAATTAAAAACACAAATAAAAATGTCAGCCTAGTGTCAGAAAACCAACTAGACATGAGTATCCCAGTTTGTCACACATACCTAGAGGTAACAGAGGCAGCCCATGCAGATGATTCTCTACCCTAATAACACCAGCAGTGATAGATTAGAAAGCTGTTGGCACTGTGATACCAAAGAAACATTCAGGAAAAATGCTTTCCTCACTTCACCAAAGACACCAACAGCCCAGGGAAGCACTTTCCACTAGGTAGGCACTATCAAGCACAGATCAGGTAGTTAGGAATAGCCAGACCAGATAACCCAAAATAGAACTAAGTCGTCACTGAAACTACAGTGTACTTAGGTAATCTGAGCAAATTAAAAAAATGAGCACATTAAACATGCTTAAAGTAGTTTAAGTGTAACTACATCTCTTAACACAAAATCCAACATGGCCTTGAAATAATTTTTTAAATCATTTGTTAATTAGGAACCAAGAGGGGTTGGGGATTTAGCTCAGTGGTAGAGCGCTTGCCTAGGAAGGGCAAGGCCCTGGGTTCGATCCCCAGCTCCAAAAAAAAAAGGTTTAAATTAGGAACCAAGAAAAAAATCACAGTTTGAATGAGAAAAGATAACTGATATGAATTATTAAGAAAGGTGTTGGAACTATCTAACAAAATAATAGCTAGACCATGAAATTAATGCAATGGATAATTCTAAATTTCTTGAAAATTGAAATTAAAAATAGAAAATTTTAGTAAAGAAGGGGAGATATTTTTAAAAGAACCAAATAGAAATTACAGAACAGAAAACTACAAATTTTTTATTGTTGCTAGTTATATTTTATTGAAGCTGGGGGAAATTATGTCTTCCAATTTACAATGGAATCAAATAAGAAATGAGCAATAAAGGTAGAGAAAGGAGGATCTGAGTGAGGTTGAGGGCACTCTGGTCTAATAGTGAGTTCCAGAACTACATAGGCCCTGTCTCAAGGGAAGGGGAGAAGGGTGAAAAAAAAAAGAAATCAGCAATAAAGAAAATAGGAAAATCTTCACATTAAGAGAAAGTTTTGGGGGTTGGGGATTTAGCTCAGTGGTAGAGCACTTGCCTAGCAAGCGCAGGCCCTGGGTTCGGTCCCCAGCTCCGAAAAAAAGAATAAAAAAAAAGAGAAAGTTTTGAGCCTGGTGGTGGTGGTAGTGGTGGTGGTGGTGGTGGTGGTAGTAGTGATGGTGGTGGCAGTGGCGGCGGTGGCGGCGGCGGCGGCGGCGGCAGCACACGGCTTTAATCCCATCGCTCAGAAAGCAGAGGCAAAAGAAAATTTTGAGCTGAGAATGTGGCTTATAGTAAGCAAGTGCCTGCTAACAGCATGAGGCCCTGGGTTGGCTCTCTAGCATTGCGGAAACCAGGTGTGATGTTGATCCCAGTGTTTGAAGAGTAAAGGCAGGAGTATCAAAGTTGTCTTTGGCTTTGAGTTTAAGCCACACTGGGAAACATGAGAGTATCTCAACGAAGAGTGCAGATGGCCGGAGAGGTGGCTTAGTGATTAAGAGCACTTGTTGCTCCTGCAGAGGATCCAGGTTCCATTCCACCACCCATGGCAGCTCACAATCATGTGTTCAAGGGATCCAATGCCCTCTCTTTACATGGTTGCATGGTGTGTTTACCTGTTAGCAGGCAGAACATCATATGAATAAAGTTAAAAAATGAATAAATATTTGTTAAAGAGAACAGAGGTATCAAAAGGAAATCTGGAAATAAACTGAATAAAGATGAAAATGATGGCATTTGAAGTTGGTGAGGCACTAGGCGCAGTGGTATGTGAACTGGAATGCTGGCACCCTGGAGGCTGAGGGAGGAAGACGCAGTGTCTGAGACCAGCATGAGCTGTGCAACAGCAAAACCCCATCATAGGAGTCTGTGCTTCTTTCCGTAGTCTCACAGTAATAAGAATTTGAGCCTCACACTTGTCCGTCAGTCAGGCTTTAGCTGCATGAGCAGTTTGGCTCCATAAAGTACCAGTGGCAAACTCAAGTAAAAGTTAAAAAGAAGAAAGAAAAAGAGTCAAAGGGAGGATGGGGGCTAAGTGGAAAGGTAGTAATTGGCTCTTCTAACTGTAAGTTGATAGATAGCTTTTGAATGTGGAAGTGAAATGGTTTAGAAATACATTTAATGTACCACCTTAAATAATCGTTCAAGTTTGTAAAACATTGGTTCAGAGAGAAAAATGTAAATTACTTTATATGTGCTTGAATTCTTTTTTTTTTTTTTTTAAAGATTTTTTTATTTATTATATATAAATACACTTTAGCTGTCTTCAGATACACCAGAAGAGGGCATCAGATGGTTGTGAGCCACCATGTGGTTGCTGGGAATTGAACTCATGACCTCTGGAAGAGCAGTCGGGTGCTCTTAACCGCTGAGCCATCTCTCCAGCCCATGTGCTTGAATTCTTGCTGAAAAATATGTCAGTAATCTCAGTCTTCAAAAGGTTGGAATGCTGGATTATACCTATTTAACCTCTTAGAGATTACCAATCTCTGTGTGCTAAATACTCTTAAGACATAATCCCTGTTGCATTGGTGTATAGCTCCAGACACTTAGATGTGGCTTGTGGGATACAGCCGATAGCTGAACCAATTCGGTTTAGTACTTGACCTACAAGCTGTAGATATTTCTTGAGTGGTGGAGCTCTCCTCTGGATTGCAGGTGACACTAGACTTCATTCCCCAACGTGGTACCACATAAATAAGCCTGCCTTCTCAGTCCATAACAAGAATCTCCAAGCCAATCACACTTCAATAAAGGGAGGTTAGGTAGGAGTACGGATGTAGCAGAGTGGGCAGAATGCCTGCGTAGGATGCATTAAGCCCTGGGCTCGGTAGTTGTCTGCATATATCAGGCATAGTGGCCCACACATGTAATTCCAAGTAAAGACAGGAGGATTGAAAATTTGAGGTCATCCTAGGTTACATATCTTACATATCTAGTTTGAGGCTAGCATGGACTACATGAGAGTTTCTCAAAAATGGGGTAGGAGTAAATGTATCATGCATTATAATCATGATATAATCTATCCAGAATAGACATTTAACCCAGGTACGGTGGTATAGCACACCTATACTTTGAGCTCTTAGGGGATGAGGTAGGAAGATGACAAGTTTAAGGCCCGCCTAGGCTGCGTAGAGACTACGTCAAACAAACTAGATTTAAACCATGGCATTCAGTAAATAGATTGTTTCTTACAGTTTACAACTCTTCTTTTTTATATGTGTAGCAATGAAAACGACTGGATGTAACGTAGATAAGGTAACTATCCTTCCTAATGCCCTGATCACTCCACTCATATCGAGCAGCATGATTAAGACTGAAGATGTTACTCCAATGGAAGTAACATCAGAGAAAAGATCTTCCCCAATTTTTCAGGTGAGTTTTGTAACAAATGCCCTCTATCTATCCCACATACGAAAAATTGCTATATTCCCCTTTATTGTTTTTTCCATTCCAGATACGGTTAATGAATTTTGCTTTTCAGAGCAAATGCTTTATAGGTCAGTAAAATTGCTCACAAAGTAACTTCAGTCACATTTTGGCAAGAGGAGGAATTCATCCTTATGAAATGAGGTGTATTTATAAAAGGACTACAAGTTGGTTTTGGGACTGAGGAATCAAAGATGTAAGATTAAGGCCAACGTGGGCTACAGAGACAGACCTTGCCCCCAAAAATTAATTGATTTAATTAAAGCACCAATTTTAGCATTTTCAGAAGTAGAAACATTTTGATTGTGGTTCCTTCCCTACCATCTTTTTAATTCTCCTCTTCACTTGTTTTCCCCATTGCAATGTCACTGATGATCCACAATATGGAAGTGTCTTGAACTTGGTTACACACAAACTATCAGATGAATGTTCTCTTATTATTTTTAATTTGGCTAACCATGTCAATAACTGATTATTCTGCTTGTTTGACTATCTTTACAATACTGAAAGTCAGACATTGTCATAAAGAATCAGTCTTACACTGACTTCTATTTTTTTTAAGTGACAAGTCAGAGTAAGATCTGATAGAATTGGATATGCTCAATTCTCACGAGAAGAGAGAGGGAAGGGAAGCTACTTTTTTTAAAAAGATTTATTTATTTTATGTATATGAGTACACTGTAGCTGTCTCCAGACACACCAGAAGAGGGCATCAGATCCCATCACAGATGGTTGTGAACCACCATGTGGTTGCTGGGAATTGAACTCAGGACCTCTGGAAGAGCAGTTGGTGCTCTTAACAGCTGAGCCATCTCTCCAGCCCCACTGATTTCTACTGATATTGTAGAGTAGAAAACTTATTCTGCATGTGTCCTTAGAAATAATTTTTGGAGTAATATATGTGGTTATTTAATATTTATATATACATATTATTTGTGGCTTTTTATTTTTTAGGCTACAAAGACAGTCGGATCAACGCAGCAAACTTTAGAAACTATTTCTAACATAGCGGGAAATGCATCCTTTTCATCACCATCATCTTCTCACTTATCTCCTGAAAATGAAAATCAGCAGCAGCTTCAGCCCAAGGCATACAACCCGGAGACTCTGACAACTATCCAAACGCAAGACATCTCACAGCCAGGGACTTTTCCAGCGGTTTCTGCTTCTAGTCAGCTGCCCAGCAGCGATGCACTGCTGCAGCAGGCGGCACAGTTTCAGACAAGAGACGCTCAGTCCAGAGACACAATGCAGTCAGACTCGGTGGTTAACTTGTCACAGTTGACTGAGGCACCACAGCAGCAGCAGTCCCCACTACAAGAACAAGCACAGACGTTACAGCAGCAGATACCATCAAATATTTTTCCGTCGCCAAATAGTGTAAGCCAGCTCCAGAGTACGATTCAGCAGCTGCAAGCAGGAAGTTTTACAGGCAGCACTGCTGGCGGCAGCAATGGAAGTGTTGACTTGGTCCAGCAGGTTTTAGAGGCACAACAACAGTTATCGTCTGTTCTGTTTTCTACTCCAGATGGTAATGAGAATGTTCAAGAACAGCTGAATGCAGACATTTTCCAAGTCAGTCAAATTCAAAATAGTGTAAGCCCTGGAATGTTTTCCTCAACAGAGTCTGCAGTTCACACCAGACCAGATAACTTACTACCTGGGAGGGCCGACAGCGTCCATCAGCAGACTGAAAACACACTGTCCAGTCAGCAGCAGCAGCAGCAGCAGCAGCAGCAGCAACAGCAGCAGCAAGTGATAGAGTCTTCAGCTGCCATGGTGATGGAGATGCAGCAGAGCATTTGCCAAGCAGCAGCCCAGATTCAGTCAGAACTCTTTCCTTCAGCTGCTTCAGCAAATGGAAGCCTTCAGCAGTCTCCAGTTTACCAGCAGCCTTCTCACATGATGAGTGCCCTGCCTACCAGCGAGGACATGCAAATGCAGTGTGAATTGTTCTCTTCTCCCCCTGCGGTTTCTGGAAATGAAACGTCCACCACCACCACACCGCAGGTGGCAACCCCCGGCTCTACTATGTTTCAGACGCCAAATTCAGGCGATGGAGAAGAAACCGGAGCACAAGCAAAACAGATTCAGAACAGTGTCTTTCAGACAATGGTCCAGATGCAGCACAGTGGGGACAGCCAACCTCAAGTAAACCTCTTTTCATCTACAAAAAACATAATGAGTGTTCAGAATAATGGTACCCAGCAACAAGGGAATAGCTTGTTCCAGCAGGGGAGCGAGATGCTGTCACTTCAGTCTGGGAACTTCTTGCAGCAGTCCTCTCATTCCCAGACTCAGCTCTTCCATCCTCAGAACCCTATTGCTGATGCTCAGAGCCTTTCCCAGGAAACTCAAGGTCCAATGTTTCATAACGCCAATCCCATCGTCCACAGTCAGACTTCCACAGCATCCTCTGAACAGCTGCAGCCTTCCATGTTTCACTCGCAGAGTACCATTGCTGTATTACAGGGCTCTTCAGTCCCTCAGGACCAGCAGTCACCCAACATATTTCTTTCCCAAAGTTCCATCAGTAATCTTCAAACTAACACAGTAGCCCAAGAAGAGCAGATTTCATTTTTTTCAGCACAGAACTCAATTTCTCCACTTCAGTCAACATCAAACACTGAGCAGCAAGCTGCTTTTCAACAGCAGCCTCCAATCTCGCACATCCAGACCCCTCTTCTTTCCCAGGAACAGGCACAGCCCTCTCAGCAAGGTTTATTTCAGCCTCAGGTGGCCCTGGGCTCCCTTCCTGCTAATCCAATGCCTCAGAACCAGCAAGGCCCAATTTTCCAGACACAGCGCCCAATAGTTGGCATGCAGAGTAACTCTCCATCCCAGGAGCAGCAGCAGCAGCAACAGCAGCAGCAACAACAACAGCAGCAGCAGCAGCAGCAGAGCATTTTATTTAGTAATCAGAATGCCATGGCTACAATGGCCTCCCAGAAGCAGCCACCACCAAACATGATATTTAGCCCAAACCAGAACCCGATGGCTAGTCAAGAGCAGCAGAACCAGTCAATTTTTCACCAGCAAAGTAATATGGCCCCAATGAACCAAGAGCAGCAGCCCATGCAATTTCAGAATCAGCCTACGGTTTCCTCACTTCAGAACCCAGGTCCTACGCAATCTGAGTCACCACAGACCTCCTTGTTCCATAGTTCTCCTCAGATCCAGTTGGTTCAAGGGTCACCTAGTTCTCAAGAGCAACAAGTAACACTCTTCCTCTCTCCAGCATCCATGTCTGCATTACAAACCAGTATAAACCAACCAGACATGCAGCAGTCTCCTCTTTACTCCCCGCAGAACAACATCCCTGGAATCCAAGGAAGCACTTCTTCACCCCAGCCACAGGCTGCTTTATTTCACAACACTACAGGAGGCACAATAAACCAACTACAAAATTCTCCTGGCTCATCTCAGCAGACTTCAGGAATGTTCTTATTTGGCATTCAAAATAGTAAGGAACTCAAATTTCTCAGTGCTCAGTTGAAATATTCAGATCATTATGAGGAAGCACAAGGCACAGCAGTTTCAAAGCAGAGTGGAATTCCACCAGCTAAAGACTGAGGCCTTTATAGGCATAAATTTCCATATTTTCAAAAGTAATCATTTTAGACTGGTCATAATGGTCCATGCCTGTAGTCCTAGCCCTTGAGAGGTATAGGCAGGAGGATCGGGAATTCAAGTCATCTGTGGCTCCATAGTGTGTTTGAGGCCAGCCTAGGGTACATGAGACTTTATTTCAGAAACAGAAACCAAAAAAAAAAAAAAAAAGTGATAGTTTTATACCTCACAAAGATGTTAAGATGTTAAATGAAATGATGTGCAAAATTATGACATTAATTTGAAAAGAAAATGAAGAGTGACAGAAAATAACTTAGCCAAATAAATTGTTTCTAAAGATCTAGACACCCGGGGGCTGGAGAGATGGCTCAGCTGTTAAGAGCACTGACTGCTCTTCCAGAGAGGTCCTGAGTTGAATTCCCAGTAACCACATGGTGGCTCACAACCATCTGTAATGGGATCTGATGCCGTCTTCTGGCACGTCTGAAGACAGCTACAGTGTACTCATCTATAATAAATAAATAAAATCTTTAAAAAAAAAAAAAGATCTAGACACCCATTTTTCATCTGTTATGTCAAGTAATTAGTGATACTTTTATTTGTATTATGTATTTAGAGGTAAGGTCTCACTATTTAGTTGTGGTTGTTCTGGAACTCACTGTGTAGACCAACTGGCCTTGAACTGACAAGGTTCACCTCCTCTACTTCCCAATGCTGAGATTAAAGGTGTGCCCTACCATGCCCAATCTCAGTAGTACCTTTGTATATGTTTAGAGGAATCCCAAGATAGACTCCAGTGTTGTCCCGTGAAAACCATTTTGTTAGACTGTCAAGTACTTTAGTTTTATTAATGTAGCTCAGCATAGTAATACATTTCTCCTGGCCACTAAAAAGTGTTAGTTTAGAAATCTTAACTAATCAGCTGTTTCTGATCTCGCTGTCTTTTCAGATTGTAGTCAGCTGTTAACCTCTGGGCCAGCTACATTGCCAGAGCAGCTGATGGCCATAAATCAGCCGGGCCAACCACAAAATGAGGGCCAATCTTCTGTGACAACACTTCTTTCTCAGCAAATGCCAGAATCTGCCCCACTGGCCTCCTCGGTGAACAACAGTCAGAACATGGAAAAGATCGATTTGCTTGTTTCGTTGCAAAGCCAAGGGAACAATTTAACCGGCTCCTTTTAGTGAGATATGTAAGTATTACATTTTGGTCTCTTAGTGAAAAGCATTACTAAATTTTATTCAATTTTAATAACACTGTTTAGCCTTTACAGTTAATTAAGAAAGGACTTTCACGGGGGGAGGAAGGGGATGTTTGCCGAAACCGGAAAGGGAATAACACTTTCGAAATGTACATAAGAAATACTCAAGTTAATAAAAAAAAAAAAAAAAAAAAGGACTTTCACTCTGAATGATAGCTTAGGTTAGGTAGGAAATACTGGGGATTCCTTCTGGCTGAGAGCTTCTTTCCTTTAGAGTGACAGAACATCAGTGTAGCCTATAAGGCCCTAGATCCAATCATAGTAGAAAAAGAAAACAAGAAAGAGAAAATTCTATAAAATAATAAATCTTATAATCTGGAACTAAATCTCAGTTGGGTACTTGCCCAGCATATTCGATGCCCTAGGTTCAGTAGGCAGCACCACCAAAAAAGCGAGGAAGATTGAATATGGTGATGTCCCCTACATAGGACAGTTGGAGTCATTCATGGTGACAGACACTTTACAAAATTTTTTTCCCTAATGAGATAACTGATTTTTTTTTTCTTCAGAAATTCCCTGAAGAAAGTAATGGTGATTCCAAGATGTCCTGAGAACTTGTGGCTCCATGAAGATTATTAGACCATTATGAAGAACGACATCTGAGTAAATGGATAGATTTCCTGTGTAAGAATACACCCATGCTGCCTGTTGCAGTGATTTGCCACCAATGTGCTTTTCGTTTCTAATAACAGTGATGACTGAGAGTCTGTGATTTTCCAGCTGACAGAGTTGTTGCTTTTGTCCTCTGTTTTTAAATGCAAGGCTGGCCTCTCAGTTATTCTTGCTATTAGGAAATCATATTTGTCATGTTTACTTACATTCTTACTTCCCTTCCTGCATTATTTTAGTCAAGTAGTGGCTTAGGACAAAGTAAAGTTCAGTATGACTAAGGCTGTGCTTTTGTTGATGTAAAATAAAAACATGGCTGTTGGCCAAAGTGAAGAATTTCTTTCAGTTTTCATGGAGAAGCTGAAGCAGTAATTGACTGAAAAGAAGCTGTATTAAGAACTCTGCAGATACGAGGACTCCTCCTCATACACACAGGCAGATGACATGCTTACAGCCTGGGTACAGCTGGTGTGTTACTGAGTTCATTGTTCAGAGAGGTGTTAGTTCTCTGTATTTCTACTAAGGGATTTAGCCATAACTGCATAAAAATATTTTGTTCTATGAAAATGAAGGGGGTGATGTGTGACGTGTTACATTCGCATATTCTCCTCCGGCAGTTTAAACTGACAGTACTTCAGTCTGTTTTCTTACCCAGCGTTAGGCTAGTATTCCCTTCTTATATGCCTCACCTGTACTGTTGTTCTCATTTTTTTCTTTTTAGCTTTGTTATTATTCTACTGGCTTTATGACCCTGTAGTAATTAGAGAAGGCAGCCTCGTTGACCCAGTGACCTGGCAGTCAGCAGCACAGGGCCAGGAATGCTCCTTCAGGAGTTATTGGGATTTGGTTCCCGGGAAAAAACAGTTCTCTTTTTTCTTCCATGAACGGTGCTGTTCTGAAGTCTCCAAAATTCTCGCTTTGATGATAAATAGTACAAATTTTAATTTTACAGACAAGACAGACAAACATTTCTCAAACTCTGACTTCTCCCTGAGCCGCAGTGACCATTCACAGGTCACCTCAGTGCTTTACAGTTGAAGTGGTCACTGACTTGATGGTTTCCACAGCCTTGGGCTTTACAGGGTCATATCATTGATTTCACAGGAAGAATTTACTTGTGTTACATCTACAGAGAGCAAAATTACACACTCCAGAACTTGCATTTGTAGCATTAGCTGTAGAGTTTTGGGTGTGCTGCCACCCATGGGGTGCCTGCTTCTCACTCCCACCCACACCCGGACACGTGCTTAGGTCTCCTCTATCTTTGGCATGTGCAAAGTGTCAATGCAGCATTAGGTCGTCATGTATGCAGCTTCTGTATGTCGGTATGTTTTGGTTTCCTGTTTAATTCTTTTACTTTCTAAGCTTTTAAAAATTACCAGCTCATGGTTGTTGCCTTTTTCCTTAGTTTTCCTTTTTTTTTTTTTTTTTTTTCTCCCCCCCCACATGTGGTGTGGAGCTGTGGTGTTGGTTTAGTTTATATAGCCAGATCCCCCTTTGTGACTCTTCCTTTGTTATTTGTCTGTGGTTCTTGTCATTTGCTTTCTCTTTGTCCTTCTCCCTCTGCCCTGGCCCTTCCTTTCTCTCTCTGAGAGGCATTGGATTACGTTTTCAGTAGTACAGGCTTCTTGCCAATATGAAGGGAACTTTCCAGAAAGAGACCTACTCTGGTCATTTAATTTTGAAAACAGTTTTCAATCGTTCAAGTTTTGGATGGTTTATATCTAATGTGTGTTTCATTTTTTTGGAAAGCTATATTTTATATTTAGGAAATGGTATACTATTTTGCTACTTGTACTAAGTGAGTACATTGGCATAAATATAGAAATTTATATATATATATATATACATATATAAACTATTCTTTTTTGCCACACATTTTTGTGGTAAATTTGTGAGTTTGTCTGATGTTCTACCACAACGTGGCGTCTGATAACAGTGAGGGGGGTTTGTTATGTCTTTCTTGAGTATTTAAGCACCTTTTGAAGTAAATGGCCTGTTTATCTGTAGCCATTCCATCAGGCAGTTCCTCGATGTTACTAGGGAGCTGAAGGCGACTTACTGTGTGTTTGCTGGATCTTTCACTCAGTGAGATGTTAAAGAGCACGGAAATTCATTTGAGGCAGTGTGTCAAATGGTGTTTGACAAGAATGAGCCACTCTGTCTTCGTTCACTATATATTTAATATTTTATTATTGTTGTTGTTGTTAATTGGCTTTCTGTATCCTATGCCTTTTATTTATAAAGACACTAAAAAAACCATGTTTGTAATTTTAATAACATCTCCCCATCTTTTAATATCCAGAGCTACTTTATAAATTCTCTAAGCCAAAAGTATTTTCCTCGATATCTTCCTTCTCCCCCAGTTCCTATAGGGAAAAATCACCCAACATAGTTCGGGTTACAGTAAGAGTCAGCCACACAATTCAGTGCTTCAGTTTGAAAAGGTAAAGTGGGGTTGGGGATTTAGCTCAGTGGTAGAGCGCTTGCCTAGGAAGCGCAAGGCCCTGGGTTCGATCCCCAGCTCCGAAAAAAAGAAACAAAAAAAAAAAAAAAAGAAAAGGTAAAGTGGATGCCAGAGTGTTGTCTGGAGCGTCATAGAGAGCAGACCTAGCAGACGTTAGGAAAACAGAAGTCAAAGTTTAAAACCATTTACTTCTGAGTTTTCCGAATTATTTTCTGAGATCATGTAGGTGACTCAGGAAATCTGTTTGTTCACCAAGATCAAATTAAAATGTTTGATACTACCATGCTGTAGATGAAGTGGCAGCAAGA
The DNA here is from genome assembly GCF_011064425.1 of Rattus rattus. Taxonomy (NCBI): domain Eukaryota; kingdom Metazoa; phylum Chordata; class Mammalia; order Rodentia; family Muridae; genus Rattus; species Rattus rattus. The sequence continues at coordinate 27,098,139 of NC_046170.1, forward strand.
AGTCTGGCTTGTGTGGTGGCTTCTGTTCGTTGTATACTCGCAGCTTATCCTTATAAAATGCTGATTGGCAATGCCAAGTCACCGGGACCAATTTCTGTTTTATAATGTTTAAGTTTAGAACAGAACATCACCTGAACTGTAGTGCTTTGAGTGGATGGAGGTAGAAACCCCCACTTCAGTCTCATCACTTGTGTGGTTATTTATACAAGGGCTGTGCTGTGCTACCTATTCCTGCTCAATACGATGGAGTTTGTTTTCTTACATTGTTGATTGTTCCTTGCCCCTAAAGGTCCATGTTAAGTACAATGTTCTGAATATATGATTTGGTTACAAAAAGTATTTGTCTTCTTATTGAAGAGTTAGCTCAGTGGTTGATATTTGTGCTAAGAATGCAGCTTCCCAGTTACTGTTACAAGTTACAGCTGCCAATGGGAAGACTCAGTGAGCCAACAAAGGCCTTGGAAATCATGATTTATTAAATTTATATCTGGCAGAAGGACCTAAATAAACTGTGAACTACATTTTATTCCTTTGTTACATTTGGCTCTTGCTTTCAGCAATTCACAGAAATGCTTGGAGCTTTCTCTCTCTCTCTCTCTCTCTCTCTCTCTCTCTCTCTCTCTCTCTCTCTCTCTCTCTCTCTCTCTCTCTCTCTCTTCTCTCTCTCCCTCCTTCTCTCTCTCCTCTCCTCTTCTCTCTCTTCTCTCTATCTCTCTCTCTCCCTCCCTCTCTCCTTTCTCTTCTAATCTCCCTCTCTCCCTCCTTCTCTTCCTTCATCCACACACACACCTGTGTGTGTGTCTTGTCATTTCACACCAAGGAGAAGACATTAGACACTTTGTTCCTAAGCTTTGCTGTGGGCTTTTCTGATTCTAGCATCATATTGTTATTTGGTATTTAGCCAATGTAGTCCTACCTGTCTTACACCATCTCCTTAGACCAAGTGTTTAAAGGGCTTTATTAGAGAAGCAGTATTAACAGGAGGCCTCTTCCCCTCCCTCCCATTCTCCCATCCTTCCTTGCCCCCTCTTTCTATAATATTGTGTTATAGTTTATAATTGCATTATCGTAGATTTATTGCTTATCAGAATTTTGACTAATGTACCCAGAAAAAAATAGAAGGAAGAAATTGTGCATATGTCCCTTCAGAATGAAAGGGATAATTCCTTTTGACCATTTTGAATGTCTGTTTTTATTTTTTTCGGCAAAGTTGCACTATGCTGCCCAAGTCCTGGGCCTGCTGGTATGAAGCACCTTACCTGGACCCCTTTTTAAACCAGTATAAATGCTTGTTTTGGGAAAATGAAACTTGTCAGCAAATAAGAACCACAACTGAATAATTCTCTCTTTTAAATTATTTTTGTATTTTTTCTGTCACTCTCTTCAGACACACCAGAAAAGGGCACCAGATCCCATTACAGATGGTTGTGAACCATGTGGTTGCTGGGAATTAAACTCAGAACCTCTGGAAGAGCAGTCAGTGCTCTTAACCACTGAGCCATCTCATCAGCCCCTGAATAATTCTTAAATTCAGCAGAGTTATACTTATTTACAGGTGTTAGCCTAAGAATTTTTCATTTCCTAATAAAATTTTTTGTTACCCTATTTTCTTACTTTTAATTAGTTGAAAGTTGTGGAAGACTTGGTGACTTTACTTTGCATCTCTACACAGGCTCCATCTCTAACCGAGATGGCCGTTTTATGTCTGCATGCTTTTGGTTACCTGGAGGGGCTCAGTGAAAAGAAAAACTGTAATTCAGTAGACATATTAGAGAAATAACCCAGGCCGGGGGTGTGGCACAGAGGTAGAGAGTTTACATAGCATGTGCAAGGCCCTGAGTTTGATCCCCAGCACCACCAAAAAGGGAGGGAGGGAGGAAGGGGGGAGAGAGAGAGAGAGAGAGAGAGAGAGAGAGAGAGAGAGAGAGAGAGAGAGAAGTCCTTGGGCATACACACTAGCAAGAGGAGTAGCACTTATACATCCATCACACAGACTGAGAGCTTTCCCCTTCTGCTTGCTTTTGTCATTAGAACTAAACTGTGGAGGTGACATTCATGATACAGGAGATTGACTCTCTACAGTATCATTTTCAAATTGTCCCAATGCCCTAATTACTTTTTAACTATTTTCTTGTCATTCTAAGCCTCATATATTAATAAAATTCTGTTTTTACTGCTCTTGCTTTTTCAGGCAAATTTTTACATTAATATTTTATATGTAGATGAAATGTTATGGAAAAGTGCCTTTTTACCATGCCAGTGCCCCCTTCTTAAAACTCCACCTTCCACTGTTGCCAAAAGTATGCAAACAACTGGTTTTATCAGGTCCTAACTTGTACTTTTCCCGTGTGGCCATTCTTTTCTTCATTTCTTGGTCACCATAGAAGATGGCTTTGTCATTCCTTTGACTTAAAAGTAACAGAGAAAGTGCTTTGGCAGAGTTGCTTGGGTAAGCAAGTGCATACTGTTTAGGCTTGTATGAATCAAGTCTCATTCTCTCATCCCAACAAATTATAGATGGGTCTCACCTGAATAAAAATAAAAATGTGTCTGTCTGCAAGATTTCATGCACAAAAATGTGTGTTAAATGTTATGAAGGCACTACTCACAGCTCTTCTCTGATCCTAATTAGCTGGGGGGAAGAGCAGTATCTAAAACATAGGTTTTATAAGGCCTGGGGGTGACATTGATTTTTTTTTCCCTAATTAAATGTGGCAAAGTAGTTTATTTCTTGTCCATCAGAACTTAATTGACTTTGGAAAACCTAATGTCACAAAACCCTCAGAAGTCATTTGAGTTGAGGGAAAGCTAAGGTCTTGGTGTCAGATACCACTGGGTTTTATCCATTGTGTTTCTGATCTAGCTCTTTATGTTGGTGCTTGAAGAAAGGAACATCAGTGACAAAGGACAGTAGTAACTTAAACTCTGGGCAGAGCTGTGCTCCCCATGCAAGTATGTTTATAGCTGTTGGTGGGCTGAAGATGGCACGCTTAGGCAGTGTTTTTCATACTCTACTGTGCACTTTAATCATTCCAAAAAAAAAACCAAAAAACAAAACAAGAGTACATCTTAACTATTCAGAATACTGCACATTTATTCCAGATAGATGGCTTGGTGTGTAAGGTGCCTGCTTATTTAAAGTAACTTACAGTAAGTGTGAAATTGCTATTTTCTAAAGGACTTAAGACCTTGAAATGTGGGGTTGGGGATTTGGCTCAGTGGTACAGCCCTTGCTAGGAAGCGCAAGGCCCTGGGTTCGGTCCCCAGCTCCGAAAAAAGAACAAAAAAAAAAAAAGACCTTGAAATGTAGCTGTAGGAAATGACTACATTTTGCAGACCATTTTAGAAATAGTAAAGTGACTGACTGATGAGTGTGTTGGAGAGCTACTTAGAACCATTCCCCTTTCTGTGTATTTTATGTCCCTTATATAAGAATGCTATAGTGTATAGTTTCTACTTGTGTGGTTTATGCAAACTAATATGGTCCTCCACCCCACAGCTAGCATCACTATGAACAGGAAACTAGTTAGACGTGCACGTTCTTGGGTGTTAGCCTAGGCATACTAAATTGGATCTGAAGTGAGGCCCTGCAATCTGTCTGCCCTAAGTCCCAGGGGAGGCCAATGCACCCCTAGTTTCAGAGTCACTGATCTGAGCTCTTATCTAGTGAAAGCTAGGGAATTTCTTCCCTGCTCTTAAGATAATTATTTCTTCTTTATGTATGTTCAGCCTTACCTGGTTATCTGTGGTCATTTATCAACAATAATTTATTCACAGTACTGCCTAAGAAATGCATGTGTTTTATGTATATACAGTATAGTTATTAATAATTCATTTAACTTCATTTGGCATTTCCCTGCCACTGACTAAAAAGTTTACACATTAACTGACTGATTTCAATATATAGGTGCAATGTTCTGAATTTCTTTAATTGTTGTGACATTTACTTAGCTAAAAATAATTGATGGGTGCTACAGTCTCCTGTTTATGCATAACATGGGTACATTGTGGGCAGTATAATACAAGCTTTCTCTTTGTTGCCTCTTAATTTACCAGCAGACCACGGTTTTGCTCTGGCCAGACCAGTTCTCAGAACAGAATTGCCATTCCATACCATTTTTCTTGTATCTGAGATCTCAGATAGATGGCTGGCCAGACCAACATAGCACCTTGTTTATTTTCTTCTCTTAATAGAAAGGATTCTTTTCAAATAGCTTACTTGGCATTTGAACACTGCAGTCAAGTGATGGTTCTTCTTGGAACTCACACTCCAGGTGAAGTACTTAACAAAATAAATTTATAATGTGGGCGTCTCCCTTCTCAGTTGTGTGCATCTTAAGTACAAGCAAGCAGGGTTGTTTGTCTCCTTTACAGTTCAGCACTTCCATCTTTGATCTTCTTCCACTGTTTACAATCACTGAGTTAACTCATGAAAGAAAGATCCACTTTTCAGAATTAAACTCAATGAATACTTGCTTTCTGAGAATCACTGCTGTCTGTCCCACACTAGCAGTGCTAAGTGGCTTACTCTACACACTGGTGCTGGAAAGTAAGTAGGCAGGCTGTTGGGACGCTGTGGAGACCCTCCCTTCCCCTTCTGTCACTGGATCCAGAGCATTCTACACAATTTATTAACCCAGGTTTGCAATACCACCTTTAAAGATCCTGCATTCAACCCACTCACCCCTGCCTGCCCTCTCTCATTGGCCCTTCTCCTACCCAGCACCCACCCACCCAGCAGTAATAATATGCATGGTGTGTAGGGGTAGCCTATTGTTATTTTAGCTAGCGAGCCTCAGAAAGCTTACACTCACACATAACCCCAGATGCTTGAGAGTGAGTTTAGAATCAAACTTCTGTGACAGATAAAAACCTGTCCTGCTGAAGTAAGAGCTCAGTGATAGGCCTTCGTATACACAAGGCCCAAGGTAGATGCAGTCCCCGGAACCAGAGAAAAGTGGGGAGGGGGGGTCTGCAGTGCAGTTGAACTGACTCCTTGTATCTAGTGAATGTACCTGTTCACCTTGTTCCCTCTAAGGATGCGCTCCAAGTGATCGCTGCTTTCCTGACAACTTGACTGAGTTTCACTCTCTTCTTTTCCTCCCTTTTTAATGAGTAACTTGGAATATTTCATTAACGTGTTCTCAAGTGATTTAGCTGCCATTCTGCCATTTTGAGTTTTTGTTTAATTTTATCTGCTTGAGCACACTGATCAACCACTGACCTGCCTTCTTGCATTGTCTTGCAATGACGTAAGAGTGACATTGTGTATATGGCTTTATAGTTGGAATTTCAGAGCACTGACACCAGATATTCTCAGTTTGTTCTCTGGGGGAATTTCATTTGCATCTATGTTTTTAGCTATCTGTGATAACTTGTTAAATATTAAAAAGATATTTTGCTTCTATTGGAACATTTGTATACTCGCAATTATATTTCTGTAAACAGCTGCAGTCAAAAATAAAACATTGAAAGTTTTCATTTCGCAGTGAGTGTCGATCTTTTTTCCTCAGACTTTGGCCTGAATGTATCAGCAATGTGGGGAAATATCGGAGACTGGAGACAACTAGGGAAGAGATAGGAAGGAACCGTGAGTGAGGGCCCAGCCTGGAGCCTCTGATTAGAGTACTCACGCAGCAGGGGCTAAGCCCTGGGTTCAGGTCACAACATCTCAAAAAGAGTATGTCTACCAACCAGATGTGGGAATCGGTGAATCAAAGGAAAACAGTAAGTTAGTAATACAGGTGTTACAAGGACATTATGAGCAGAAGTGGGCAGAGCTCTGCGATTTCAAGGCAAGCCAGAAAGAAGCGTGGGTGTCAACAAAGATGAAAACCTTCCTTGAGATCCCACCACCTCAGAGAGAGTCAGATGTGCTGGGCACCTGTCCTCAGCCCTGGGGAGGTGGGAACAGGACTTCCCAGGAGCTCACTGACCAGCCGGCCAGCCTCGCTGAATCTCTGAGCTCCAGCTTCTGTGGAGAACCTGATAATAAGGGATTGAGGTGCAAAGCAATCCAAACAGACCTGAAGTCAACCTCTGCCCTCCACACACAAACATAGGTGCACCTGCATATACACGAGCACACACAGATGTACAAACACCACACATGTGCACCTAAGATCAGGAAATGTAAACATTTGTCATTAATAAGCTTAAGAAGCATGGAAAAGGTATAATAACCAAGATGAAAAGGCGGCTGGAAAGTTGGTTCGGCAGTCAGGAGCTCATACTTCTTTGCACAGGACCTGAGTTTAGTTCCTGCCCCATATCAGGCAGCTCACAGCTGCCAGTAACTCCAGTTCTATGCAGAGACACCCTTTTCTGACCTCTGCAGGCGCTTCTGAGCGTGCATACATATGTAGGCATACATTTTCTGCAACCTACTTTTAATAAGGGTTCAACCTCTCCTTTAGCCCACTACTCAGCCTAAGTAATGGAAAACTTAGAATGTGGGGGAAGTGGACCTGTTCAGCAATAGTTCTTCCAGGACAAGCTCGATCTTCCTTGGCAGCCGTTCCGTCCCATAGCAAACACCAAATACAAGTCAGCAACTGCAGACCGGTCCTCTAGGCAGGTAGACACCACACCAGAGCCTGCTGCTTCAATCCATACCTCTAAGCAAGTAGACACCAGGTATGAGCCAGCAGCTGTAGTTCAATCCTGAAGAAACCCCAAGGCTCGCCAAGTGGCCTGAGGGGAGGCTGCAGAAGTGACAAAGTGCTGCAGGCAGTTCTTGGGCGAGTTTCTCTCAATAGTGGCGTTACCACAAGTTGAGCTCAACAACGCTATGCAAGGCAAACCAATACATGCATGTTGTTAGCGAAGAATAGTGAGGTGGAGCAAACAACCAATGCTCAGTGCCTGTCTTCACTATCTGGGGTCATATACTTCCTTCATCCCTGGTCCTTTCATGTATTTGCTGTATCTGAACATCCTCCTGTGTCTGTTCCAACAAAAAGTTCTTTCACCTGTGTGCCCAGCAAAAACATCATTTGACATAACCAACTTTCCAAAGAAACTAGAGGTTTCCAACTCACACATACACATAAAGTTAGTCTTTCAAAACCGAAAATATGGACCACCATGATGGTTTGTCTGGTAAAGGTTCTTGTCTCATAAGCCTGATAATCTGAATTCTGAACCCAGGAAAACATGGAAAGAGAGAACTGACTCTGTACAGTTACCCTCTAACCTCCAGAAATGCACCGTGGCATGCGTGCACACAACACAAATGTCAAGACAAAAGCAGGGGCTCCAGAGTTTGCTCCTGCGTGGAGCCTTGACTTGCACATTTTGCAACCATACACCAGTTGGTATGTACACAAATACTTCTCCTGTAAAGGAGGCTGTCCCCTTAGGGCTGTCACCAGAGCTAAGCCAGTAATGAGTGTATTAATTTACTTAAGTTCCTGGTTCACAGTAAGTACACCAGTATTAGCATTACTAGCTTTGATGCCACCCTGCTCTATTGTCCCATACACTAGGTACCGTTTTCCAGTCCCACAATATGGAAACCATGAACTCACAGCAGCTAAGATTATCTGCACAAAATCAGGCCAGCCAAAGTTCTAGCATAGATGGGGGGAGGTACTCTTCAGACCTCACCCCTTACTGTGTTGCTATTAGCTTTTAGGGTGTTTCCCTGGTAGATACTTTGTGTTCCAGTGGAAGGCTCCACACCCATGCAAAAACAGCACTAGTTGGACTTAGTGGTTTATCACAAAAATGGAATAAGGCAGGAAATTATGTGGGGGCGGATTTGTTGGGTGTCATAGGGAGGGAGTTGGAGGGTGGAAATTGGAGTGGGTGTGATATTTCATTGTATGTGTGTATGAAATTCTCAAGAATAAGGTTAATTTGTTAAAAGAGATAGAGTCCTTTAATTATCCTTAGCGCCAAGGCTGTTGTCTCATTGGTGTGCAATTTTCTTAAAACATCAGGAAAAGAATTCCTGGCCCTGACCCTAACCCTCAGAAACCAAGTTCTGTTTGGTCCTATTACTGTCATAAAACACCAGACCAAAAGTAACTTAAGGAGGGAAGGGTTTATTTCAGCTTACAGTTTATAATGCATCACTGAGGAAAGTCCAGGGCAGGAACTCAAGCAGGCAAGAACCTAGAGGCAGGAGCTGATGCAGAGGCAATGGGAGGGTGCTGCTTACCAACTTGCTCAGCCTACTTTCTTATAGAACCCAGGACCATCAGCCTAGGGGATGGCACCACCCATGGTGGACTGGGTCCCTCACATCAATCACTAAGAAAATGCACCACGTGTTTCCTGCCTGGCCATTCTGGTGGTATTTTCTGTTGCAGTTTCCTCTTTCAGATGACAATAACCTGTGGTAAGAAGACCTAAGAACTAGGCAGCACAGCCTCCGTTCTGAGTCCTGACTCAGGTGGAACTTTTGCGTATGCTTTCCTTCTGCCTGTTTCTCCTGGAGCCTAGCCATACATATTTCCCTAATACTCCAGCTTCCTTACTGTCTCTGAAGTTCCCCCTCCCATTTGCCATTCAGCTCAAATCAGAGCTTGACTACCATGCATGACTCAAATGGTATGGCTGTTTCTCTCCCCTCATCTAGAAATCTATAACAGACTTCTCTAAATCAAAAATAAATAATAAAATCCCCTCCCTTGGTGAGATGTTAACAATGCACAATCCTTCCCCTGAGTTCCCAGCATACGTGAGTCCCTGGGGGTTTACTAAGGGAAATCAATGTGTTTATGAGACTTACTTACAGAGCAGTGGATCACGGGGGCAGTATAGGTGACTGTAAAGTAGCCATTTTGGAAGGTCTGCACCACTTACCCCAGGGCTGCATAGATGAATTCAACCCTCCCCCTCATTCTTGCTCCCCCACCCCCTGCCCCTGGTCTGCAACCTGTAGCCTCTCCAGGTCCACATGCAGGTAAGTCGGAATCATTTACAGTTGTGTGGGAGGGGCGGTTCAGGTGAGGTCCCATGACTCCTCTTAGCCTTCCTATGAAAGAAGGTAGCCCACAAGCCTGCTTGTGAGGCTCTCTTGTGAGCCGGCCCAGCAGAACTGAAGATGGTGATAGTTTGGCCTGGAAGATAGTCTGGTCCAACATTAGATGAGTGATTCTCTTTGGTCACAGATGTTCTGTGTAGTCTTCATTTTCTCTATCTCCTTGAACCTACCTGGCATATGTCATTCCACTCTACTGAAATAGCCTTTGTCCAAATCTCCAAGGAGTAGCCAAGTCTGCTGGTCGGTCCTCAGACCTCACTGACTTGGCATTTGACACACTCGATGCCTCTGTCCTTGACACTTTCTTCACTTGGCTCTCAGGACAGCCTAAATCTGCTTTTCTGCTTCCCCCATGGGAAGAAGAATTCCTGTGTCTACCGAGGCTGTCTGAAGAAGTCCCGTGTCTACCCAGGCTGTCTGAAGAAGTCCCGTGCCTACCCAGGCTGTCTGAAGAAGTCCCGTGCCTACCCAGGCTGTCTGAAGAAGTCCCGTGCCTACCCAGGCTGTCTGAAGAAGTCCCGTGCCTACCCAGGCTGTCTGAAGAAGTCCCGTGCCTACCCAGGCTGTCTGAAGAAGTCCCGTGTCTACCCAGGCTGTCTGAAGAAGTCCCGTGTCTACCCAGGCTGTCTGAAGAAGTCCCGTGTCTACCCAGGCTGTCTGAAGAAGTCCCGTGTCTACCCAGGCTGTCTGAAGAATTCCTGTGTCTACCCAGGCTGTCTGAAGAATTCCTTGTCTACCCAGGCTGTCTGAAGAATTCCTTGTCTACCCAGGCTGTCTGAAGAATTCCCGTGTCTACCCAGGCTGTCTGAAGAATTCCCATGTCTACCCAGGCTGTCTGAAGAATTCCCATGTCTACCGAGCCTGTCTGAAGAATTCCCGTTTCTACCCAGGCTGTCTGAAGAATTCCTTGTCTACCCAGGCTGTCTGAAGAATTCCCGTGTCTACCCAGGCTGTCTAAGAATTCCTTGTCACCCAGGCTGTCTGAAGAAGTCCTGTGTCTACCCAGGCTGTCTGAAGAATTCCTGTGTCTACCCAGGCTGTCTGAAGAATTCCCGTGTCTACCCAGGCTGTCTGAAGAAGTCCCGTGTCTACCCAGGCTGTCTGAAGAATTCCCGTGTCTACCCAGGCTGTCTGAAGAAGTCCTGTGTCTACCCAGGCTGTCTGAAGAAGTCCCGTGTCTACCCAGGCTGTCTGAAGAAGTCCTGTGTCTACCCAGGCTGTCTGAAGACAAACCTCAGTGACTGTCAGAGACTGGTACAGGCTGGGAACCCAATCAGAGTTTCTCTTGGACTATCTTCAGCTCCCTAAAAAGCCATTCCTTACCCACCTCTTGTCAGATGAAACGTCCTGATAGCAAATGCCTGGGTTTGCTTGCTTTCTGTTGCTGGGATACAACACCACAACTAAGAACAAATTGGGGCAGAAAGGGTTAATTTCGCTTTACACTTGTAAGTGAAAAGCAGAGACCCTGAAGGCGGGATGAGGTGCTTACTGGCTTGCTCAGACACCTTTCTTAAATGACCCAGGACTACCTGCCCAAGTGTGGAATCGCCCTCAGTGAGCTGGGCCCCCTCTCACACCAATCGTCACACAAAACGTTCACTGCCTCCCTACCCCACCCCCAAGTTTCCTAGAGTGCAGTCTGCAGGAGGCAACTCCTCAACTGAATACCCTCTTCCCAGATGACTCTAGCTTGTGTCAGGTTGACAAAAAACTAACTGGCACACAGATTTAACAACAACAACATTTGGAATGTATGAACGCTATTATCCACCAACCTTAGGGCTAAAACAGCATCTGAGGCCTACAGTTGAGATCCCTCTGCCTGGCTGTGATCTACCTCCCTCATGTTTTTTTTTTTTTTTTTTTTTTTTTTTTTTTTTTTTTCCGGAGCTGGGGACCGAACCCAGGGCCTTGCTTCCCTAGGCAAGCGCTCTACCACTGAGCTAAATCCCCAACCCCTCCCTCATGTTTCTACCAGTGTATATTTGAGATGCCTCGATCTATAACCTGTTCTGTTACCGTAAAAACTTTAGAACTTGACGTAAGTGTATTGGAACAGGGAGTCTGAGATACCCTTAATCCAATCAAATTTGGCTCTAGAATAAACTTGAGGGAGAGCTGTGTTTTGTGCAAACCTCTTCTCAAACTCATCCTGACCTCAAGTATTGAAGAACCTTGGAGAGCAGTCAGCGGGTCTCCGAACACAGCTCTAGAGCTCCCCAGTGTGCACTCTTTAGGACCATCTCTGTAGAAGATGACATGTGTGCCACTAACTAGTAAATTCCTTAACTGCTACATATGTTGCTGGGATCCTCCTCTCTGTGTGTCAGCTTCAGCTGTCTTAGCAGACACCTCAAACATAACATGAGGGAAGCCAAATGCTAGTCCCACCGCTGTCCCTCCCCATCCGCGTCCCAAATGCCCCTTCCAGATCCTTCTTCACTGCAGCAAATGGAATCTCTGCCCTTCCGATTGCGTGGCCAATCGACCTCTGCAGGGGTTAGACTGCACCCACTTCTGATTCATCACCAAACCCTGGTAAGCCTAACCTTTGGTCTGGTCAAACACACCTGGTCCCTTTACTGTTGTAACAGCATCCTGGGAGGGAAAGCCCACCCTCCTCTCTCAGACTCCATTGCCCACAGATCAACAGATTCCCCTTTTCAAACAAGCCTTAGTGCACCTCTGCTCAACGTCTCCAGGGTCTATCATGAGAGCAGTGACTCCACAGCCCCATTTGTCTGACCCGGCAGTCTCCCAGCTTCTTTGCTGTAGCCCTGCTTCCTAATTTTCCTATCCTTGAACTTACTTCAAGGCATCCCAGTGCCTGGCGTGTTCATCCTCCTGATAACCTGATAACTTGGACTCTCTGACATGTCTGAGCTTAATGGACAGTTTCTGGATTGGCCTGTACGAAATCAACCTTGGTGCCAAGTCTGTCCCTTTAATCTTTCTGCTTCCTGGCATTTTCTAACACCCAGCATAGGTGTCTGTAACTGCTATTTTTCACAAATGATACAATTCTTCAAGGGTACATGCTTCCCATAGTGATGTGTGCCCGGCACTTGGAAGAGTGGCCCATTGGTTAGGTATGTCAGAGTCAGCACTGCCCCACCCCCACTCAGGTATCTATAGCTCAGCTTTCTCTGCGTCCTGTAGTTTTTTTGTTTGTTTGTTTGTTTTGTTTTGTTTTGTTTTGTTTTTCCGGAGCTGGGGACCGAACCCAGGGCCTTGTGCTTGCTAGGCAAGCACTCTACCACTGAGCTAAATCCCCAACCCCCGTCCTGTAGTTTTATACCGCTTTCTTTCCCAGTGCTCTTAAAACGTCTCGCTGCATTATGTATCTGTGTGTTTGCACGTGGGTGTGTACACTCTCTCAAGCACATACACCATGGTACGTGTGTGGTCAGAGCATCGCTGTCAGGAGTCATTTCTCTCCTTCCAGCATGTAGGTACCAGGGATAGGAGCTTTAATATGAAGCAGCCCTGCTGGGCTAGCTCAGGCTACCAACTCCTGGTTATCATTTGTTACTGAATCTCTAAACTGGTCTCCCAGGGGATTCTCCTTCAGCCTGTGTGGCATCTGGAATTAACTAAAGCCCATGTAGTTGCTGGGATTTGAACCCAGGACCTCTGGAAGAGCAGTCAGTGTTTTTTTGTTTTTGTTTTTTTTGTTTTGTTTTGTTTTTTTTTTCCGGAGCTGGGGACCGAACCCAGGGCCTTGCGCTTGCTAGGCAAGTGCTCTACCACTGAGCTAAATCCCCAACCCCAGAAGACCCCTTTTTAATCCAGGTCTTTGACAGGGAGATCCATCCTCCTAGGCCACACCTTCTGCTGGCAGCCACATAAAGGACACAGAGGAGGAAGGTTGCTTTCTTTTCTGCCTGCCTTCACTCTCATTGGCAAATCCATTCCTTCCCTGGAGTTCTGCTGTACACCGAAGATTAGCTGAGACGCTGTGAGAGCCAAAATTATGTTTTAACTTACTGTTCCTAAGAGATCAATGAAACAGAAATGCCTCTAACCTTTATTTAATTAAAGCTTGCCTTAAATTTGGCTAGAAGATCGTGACAGTGGTCTTATTCTCAACCTGTGGGACTAACAATATCTAATGTCACGGACAAAAATTCAGTTATTGTTGGAGAAGCTGGGCCACAGCCTGCAAACCAACCTAGTACATCCCTTTTCTGTCTGTCTGTCCGTCCGTCCATCCATCCATCCATTTATATTCATTCTATGGATATGAGCATTCTGTCTTCACACACACCAGGAGAGGGAACCGGCTTCCCTTATTACAGATGGCTGTGAGCCACCATGTGGTTGCTGGGAACTGAACTCAGGACCTCTGGAAGAGCAGTCAGTGCTCTTAACCGCTGAGCCATCTCTCCAGCCCCTAGATTCATTCTATAAATTCTGTTCCTCTAAATAATCCTGACTTGATCACCCTGTTACCAGACGAAGTGAGTTGGTTTGCTAAAATAAATTCCAAAGCCATCAGCATTGTCAGGTCTGCAAATTTCCTGGCCACCTAATTTTGTATATTTTCTTCCCATTTGCCACAAGAGGGCGCAGTATTGTCATCTCCTTGAATTGCACCCAGGTTGGAAAGAGATACCCTTCAAGGTTTGTTTGTAGAAAAAGGTCTCATAGAGCCCAAGATAGCCTCAAACTCACTATGTAGCTCAGGATGACCTTAAATGTCTGATGATAGTCATGTGCCACCAGCATTCCCAGCAAGCATTTCAAGAAATTCAATCGAGCGGCTAGAGAGGTGGCCCAGCATTTAAAAGCCCTTGCTGTTCTAGCAGAGGACCAAGTGCAGTTCAATTCTGAGCACTCACGGGGCTTACAACTGCCTGTAACTCCAGCCAGGAGATGTGACTCTGCCTTCTAGTCTCTACAGGCATGCCACACTCACGTGTGCACACACACCTAAATAGCACTTAATTTTATGCCAAAATTGGGAACGCAGAATGTAGTTCAACAGTAGGATGCTAGCTTCACATTCGTAAGACTATTCATTAGACACCAACACACACACAGTCTTAAAATTATTTACTGTAGATAATAAGACCTATATGAGGGCTGGAGAGATGGCTCAGTGGTTAAGAGCACTGACTGCTCTTCCAGAGAGGTCCTGAGTTCAATTCCCAGCAACCACATGGTGGCTCACAACCATCTGTAATGGGATTTGATGTGTTTGAAGACAGTATGCTTGTATACATAGAATAAATATTAAAAAAAAAAAAAGACCTACATGATATCTGCATATTTCCTTAAACTGAATGTAATCATCAGGGCTGGGGAGATGGTTTCATAGCTAAGAGCAGCCACTTGTAACTCCAGCTCTGGGTGCTGGAAAGCCTTCTTCAGGAGTCTGTGAGCACTTGTACACACATATTCATAAACCCTCAGGCACGCGCGCGCGCGCATGTGCGCGCGCACCCCCCCACCCACAGAATTAAAATAAAACAGCTCTCTTTTTTCTTTTCTTTTTTCTTTTTCTTTTTTTTCGGAGCTGGGGACCGAACCCAGGGCCTTGCGCTTGCTGGGCAAGTGCTCTACCACTGAGCTAAATCCCCAACCCCAAAACAGATCTTTAAAATAAGAAAGGAATGTCATTGATCTCACAATATTACAGAAAAACCTTCCAGACGTTTGTTTTGCTTTGGTAGAAGGCTACTGGTTTTCATTTTGGCGTTCAGGATTTATTTGTATGTGTCTACCCATTTTTCAGCTCGCGTGTTGTCTGTGCACCGCCTGCATGCAGTGCCTGAAGAAACCAGGAGAGGGCGCTGGGTTCTTTAGAACTGGAGTTAGAAACAGCAGTTAGCCTTTAGGTGGGTTTCCTGCAAGAGCTCAAGGGCTCTTAGCTGCTGAGTCATCGCGCCAGCTCAGGAGGGGGCTGTTGTTAAGTATTGAAGGGCTCAAACGCACGCACCGCCCTCTGACTTGTGAAATATCCATTTATTTCCACACACACACACACACACACACACACACACACACACACACACACACACAAAGAAAGAATAGCAAGAATGAGACCTGTTTTTGTATTCATTTCCCAGGACCTGGGTGTGCTGTGTGCAAGGCAGAGAAGAGCTGGAGAGCAATCCCCCGAGGCTTGTCAGTCACTGCACAGTAATTGAAACCAGGATGGATCATAAACAGGCTCTAGCTAAGTGCTAAACAAGTCAGTCCCTCAGCCATTGTTTGAGCAATTCCCTCCTGCCCTAAACACAGAGAGGTAACTAATAGCAACAAGTGGAGGGAGGATTGGATGCCATCTAGCCGGGGCTAGCCCGAAGAAAAAAGCTTATAGTGTATAAAAGACCTAGAAGAGTA
Source organism: Rattus rattus (assembly GCF_011064425.1). NCBI lineage: Eukaryota > Metazoa > Chordata > Mammalia > Rodentia > Muridae > Rattus > Rattus rattus. Next base: position 27,113,482 of record NC_046170.1, read on the forward strand.
TTTTCCCCGCTCGCTGCTACACCTCTCCCTGATTCATATCCCAGGCCACCTGAGGCCCCTAATCTGACCTCGTTCATTTCGCTGTCACAGCCGTGGCGGAACTATCCAAAAATGCATGAGGCGAGCCTCCTCCTTTTCCTATCCTTGTGGAACAAAGGCAAAAACTGAAAGCAAGCCAGGCAAACTGGGGCAAAAGAAACCTGGGTCTAACTACATGGTAGGGAAAACCTTATTTTCTAGCTTTGATCTGATTGTCGGCTGGAATGGACTTGCCCAAGTGATGGCCCACAGAAAGGCCAAACTTGTTCTTTTTTTGCTCCTCTTGAACCTCTTTTTTCAGTAAGAATCCTGCCTGGAAGTTTAGGTCAAACAAGCTGCTTGGAGCAAAGTAGAGTGGGGACTCCTCCCAGACAGTCTCCAGACGCTTCTTCCACCCTTCCAGGACCTGCACGCGGGCATCCGGTGGGGTGTGGCCGATGCTGTACACCAGTTGAGGTTCTAAGACCTGGAAGCCACAGAAGCGCAGAATGCCACTCTGGAGAGACACGGAACACAGAGGTAAGGCACGGGAGTGAGTCTGCACTGTAAGCAGGCACCAGAAGTTGATCTGGGGCTAGAGAGCTGGCTCAATGGTTAAGATTTTCTGTTCTTTCAGAGAACCCAGCTTGGTGCCCAGCACCCATACGGAGGGGTTCACGTGTCACTGCAGTTCTAAGGGATTGGATGACCTTTTCTAACCTCTGAGGGCACACACATAAATGTAGTATACACACGGAGAGCAATAAAATAAATAGAAATCTTTAAAAAAGAGGGGGGGGGGCTGGAGAGATGGCTCAGTGGTTAAGAGCACTGAC
>NC_046170.1:27119335-27156835 GCF_011064425.1 Rattus rattus
TCTGGAAATGAGGGGGTTAAAGTTCATAGCATAGAGGTCAGATTCGACCACCTCCCATCCTTTCTTCTTCAGAGCCTCCACAGCAGCCTCCTTCATGGCGTAGTTGAATGATGTCCTCTCTGCGTGGGCCAATACAATCAGGGCTCTTCTCACTGTTTAAGGTGTATGTGAGGCGAGGAAAGAAAATCCAAACAGGACGGGTGAGTCCCTAATCTAAAAGTGCTTGGGACCAGACCCGTTTCCCACCTTAGTTTCTCAGAGCGGTGAACAGTGGCTAGCATTATCAACTAAACGTCTTTAAGCTGAAAATCTAAAGTTCAGGCTCGTGAGATGGCTCGGCAGTGCTTCCTGCCAAGCCGGATGTACTAAGTCCATCCCCAGGACCCATGTGCTGGAAGGAGAGAACCAACTTCTGAAGTTATCCTGATCTTCACAAAGAACGCTCTGCCTCTCGCTCTACCCCTCCCCCTCCCCTCTCCCTCTCTCTAAAAGAGATGATTTTTTTTTTTTAATCTGACATCCAGAGGTGTTGCTGAAATTGATTAATCCGTTCTACCCCCCGGGCAGCAGCTGTGTGAGTAACTTGCTAGCCTCCCCCATTGCTCTGGGTTCTCAAATGGAAGACACACACACACACACACACACACACACACACACACACACACACACACACACACACACAGCCTTCTATTTTAATATGCCTTAAACAGGTCCATGGTTGGGCCGCTTTAACCCTCCATGTTGCTAGCACACGCTCCCCTCTGATTTTCCTGAATTATTACTTGCTAAAACCTTTTTTCCATCCTGGTTGCCTTATTCTACCTAGGCCAGGATCCCCAACTCCTACATGTTCGCAGTCTCTGTCCGACAGTTCTCAACTCTGATCCTTCCGCTTTCCCCGGCATGGCGGGACTAAATTCTCCTCCTTCCCTGGGTTCCCTTGCCGCTGTCTTCCTACCCAACCATTAGCCGCTGGCAACTTTACTTGCCAGTCAGAACCGGCTGGGGGCAGGGACCCTCAGCGTCTTGCACGTGGATGTGCGGGTTCCTGGTAATTTGGGGAGCTGAATTAACACAAGTAGTATTAGAAATCGGTCCACAGGGCTGGAGAGGTGGCTCAGCGGTTAAGAGCTCCCGACTACTCTTCTAGAGGTCCTGAGTTCAATTCCCAGCAACCACATGGTGGCTCACAACCATCTGTAAAGAGATCCGATGCTCTCTTCTGGTGTGTCTGAAGACAGCTACAGTGTACTTATATATAATAAATGAATAAAAAAAAAAGAAAGAAAGAAAAAGAAATCGGTCTACAACACAGAGGGCTGCAAAATAAATCCAAAATATTTTGAACATCATGTCAGCGCTCAGAAAAGTTTCCCAGGTGTGGTGGTGGTGCACACATTTAATACCAGCATTTGGGAGTCAGAGACAGGCAAATCTCTGAATTTGAGGCCAGCTTGGTCTACAGAGCTAGTTCCAGAATAGCCAGGGCTACACAGAGAAACCCCGTCTCAAAGAACAAAACCAAAAAGTTTCCCAAAGCACCAGATGTGGGGGCACACATTTTTAATCTCAACACCGGGGAGGCAGAGGCAGGTAGAACTCTGAGCTTGAGGCCAACCATGACTTCACATGGAGATCCTGTCCAAAATTTTATTTTTATTTTATTTATTTATTTTTTGCGGTTGAAGAAAGGTGTTTATTGGGTGTGAGGAAACACACGTACAGAAGACACAGAGAAAAAAGATCCTCAGCAAAGCACAGCGTGAGGGGTGGGTGGGTAGAGAGGGCCTCGGGAAGCTTCAAAATGCCCCACCCAGAAAGTTAAAGCATTTAAGGCCGAGCGTGTAACTCACGGTGGAATGCTTGCCTAGCTCCTGGCTCCAGCCTTAGTAGCATTTAAGGAAGCTTCGGATCTCATTGTGCCTCTGATTACAGCTTTTCTGTCTGTACGGACCAGCAAAGCTTCCGCAACCAGGAACCCCAGGATCGATCGTCAGGGAAGAGGTGACAAGTCACAGGTCATTGGGACCCATTTGTCTTAGTTTACTTACTGTCCTAGTTGCTACATCAAGACCAAGTACTTCTTAGAATTTAACTGTGGGCTTTGCTACCGTTTCCAACGGTTAGACCCTTAGCATCACGGCATCATGGCGGCACTCATGACACTGGAGCTGAGAACTACACTGATCCACAGGAAGAGAAAGAGAGGGCAGCACAGGGCCTGACTTGGCCTTTTGAAACCTCAAAGCCCACCCCAAAGAGATACACTTCCTCCAGCGAGGCCACGCCTCCTTATCCTTCTAAGGCTCAGTCCCTGCTGACTAAGCGTTCACGTAGAGGAGACTGTGGGGGCCATTCTCATTCAATCCACCATCCTTACTGTTGCTATAACTGAACACCACAGACTAGAAGGTTGCAAAAAGGGTTTTGTTTTTTTGTTTTTTGTTTTTTTTGTTTTTGGTTCACAGCACTAGAAGTTGGGCGGAGGGGAGGTGGCACCCAACGAAGGCCTGCTCACTGGTAAGAACTCTGAAGAGTCCTAAGACAGTTCTGGGTAACACCAGGCAAGAGAGGCGGATTCAAGAAAGAGCTCTTAGAACACTCCCACTATAAAACAATCTCTCCACACACTAATCCACAGATCATTTCTAAAGACAGAGCCATTTTCACCCAATCACCCCATACCCTGTGAGAAAAGAGTCACGCATAGTCCAGGCTAGCTTCAAATCACCGTGGGAAAGGATAACCTCGAACCCCCTGATCCTCCTACCTCTACCTCCCAAATGCTGGCGCCTCCATGCCCACGCCAGCCACCTCCTCAATATCCCACTTAGTTCTTCCTCTTAATATGCCCTCATAGTGATTAAATCCTAGTGTGTGCGTCCATGCACATGCGCACTTATTCCTGCGTGTACACGCGGAGGCCAGAGGACAGCCTCGGCTGTGGTGCCTCAGGCACCTTCTACTCTGTTTGAAGCGAGCTCTAGCCCGGAAGTTTCCAAGTAGGCCAGGAGGGCTGCCAACAAGCCCAGGACTTTCCTGACTCTGTTTCCCTACACTCTGACTATAATCTGCCACACCTGGCTTTTCTAAAAGAACAAAAAACAAAACAAAACATGGGTCCTAGGGATCTGAACTCAGGGCCTCATGCTTGTAGCACTGAATCCACTGCAGCCATAAATAAAGGAGCCAATGAGTGAGGCTAGCCGTGCTCTTGAATTGAGGTTGCGTTTTTGTTGTTGTTGTTGTTTGTTTTGTTTGTTTTGCATGCTTTGGTTCTGGCTTCGTGGTTTGAATGTGGAATGCCCCCACAACTAGGTTTAGTCATTCACATCTGTAATCCCAACATCTGAGAGGCAGAAGCAGGAGGATAATAGGTTCTAGTCCAGCCTGAAGGACAAAGCAGACCCTGTCTTTAAAAAAAAAAAAAAAAAAAAAAAAAAAAAAAAAGAGTCCCTACAGGCTCAAGGATTGGAACCGTGGTCCCCAGCCTGTGGTGCTACTTTAGAAGGTGGCAGAACTTTGGGAACAGGGGTTGGAGGCCTGGGTAAGGGCAGGGCTGGCTAGAAGTAGTGAGTCACTAGGGGTGTGCTTCTGAAGATTAGATCTGGCCCTCTGGGTGTTTGTTTCTCTCCCGGTCTGCCAAGAGGTGAGGAGCCTCTACCACAAGCTCCTGGACCACTTCTGCTCACAGCTATGCAAAGCGATGGAATGAACTTGCTAGCAATAAAGATGGAAAGAGGCTCTTTTCCTCTTCCTCTTCCTCCTCTTCTTCCTCCTTCTCCTCCTGCATGAGTTCCCCTTTCCCTCTTTTTCTCTCCCTCTCCTACCCCCACCTTCCCCATGGTGACTTCCCTGCCTTGGTCCTTGGGGACCATGATCTCGCCCACCTGAGAGCAGCCTCCCATTTAAAAAAAGGAAAGGGGGTAGAGCTGTCAAAGCCTCAAGACCGAGTGTGAACAATGCCTTGGGGAACTGTGAGAGAGGCTCCGGGAAAAGAGGCAGAAGGCCTTTTACCTCGTGTGCATTTTGTTTCCTGGATTGTTCTTGGATGGGATTCCGTGCCTCCCGTGACACTTACGTTCACATTTATAAGGCGTGTTTATTCTTTTTTTTTTTTTTTTTTTTTTTTCTTTTTTTTTTGAGCTGGGGACCAACCCAGGGCCTTGCGCTTCCTAGGTAAGCGCTCTACCACTGAGCTAAATCCCCAGCCCCAGGCGTGTTTATTCTTGTTGGATCTGTGACCTAGCTGTGGAACCCATTGTGGTTGAAAGGACATGCGGAGTGCTGTCTTTTCTCCTGCCTTGCTTTCGTGCTTTCCCAGATATAAGCCATAGCATGTGCCAGGCGATTGTGTTTAAATTGGACTGTCCTGAGAAAGTTCTGGGAAAAGGCGGCTCTGTTAATATTTAGTATGTGCTTCCTGGCGCGGTTTTTTACATGTGGTCATGTCTTTCTAAACTCACCCTTCCTTGGATCACTGCTTTCTGTGTTACATACATGTATAAGTGTGCAGTGAACCTGAAGTAAGGTTTTCTACAGCTTGAGACTGTAGTCCAACCTGTTCTTTGAGGTCTTCAAGTCCCAGGTCTCACTGACAGATCTGCAGAGACCTGAATTGATCCTCAGACCCCATTAAGGGTGTGAAAAACAATGGACAGAGTTGTCCTCCGGCCTTCACACAAAGGCTGTGGCACACATGCACACACAGACACACATATACAGGCACACACACACACACAGGCACACACACACAGGCACGCACATACACAGGCACACACATGTACAGGCACAGAAACACGCACACAGGCACACATATACACAGGCAGGCACACACATACATGCACACACATACACAGGCACACACATATACAGGCAGGCACATACAGACACATACACACACATACACAGGCACACATACATATACAGGCACACAAACACACACAGGCACACACATATACAGGCAAGCACACACACACATACACAGGCACACACATATACAGGCAGGCACACACACATGCACACACATACACAGGCACACACATACACACATGCACACACACAGGCAGGCACACACACATGCACACACATACACAGGCACACACATATACAGGCAGGCACACACACACACACACAGGCACACACATACACACACATACACACACATACACAGGCACACATACATATACAGGCACACAAACACACACAGGCACACACATATACAGGCAGGCACATACACACACATGCACACACATACACAGGCACACACATATACAGGCAAGCACACACACATGCACACACATACACAGGCACACATACATATACAGGCACACAAACACACACAGGCACACACATATACAGGCAGGCACACACACACACACACATGCACACACATACACAGCCTCACACGACTCTAATAATAACAAATACATCTTAAAAATAAAAAATGAAATGGGAGGAAGGGATGAGCAGGATGGATGAAGAATGCATTCCGAGTCAGCGAGAAATTAGTGTCTAATGATGTTGGCTCCCCCCCCAACCCACCCCTCCAAAAGAACAGAATTTCTCTGTGTAGCCCTGGCTCTCCCGGAACACAGGCTGGCTGCCTCTGCCTCTGCTTCTACCCCTCAGTGTTGGGATTAAGAGTGTGCATCACTGCCTGACAATGTTGCCATGTTTAATTGACCACCGACATGAAAATAAAGCCATCTCCTTAGAAAAATCCTAATGGCTCCCTTGTCAGGGACGGTTGACTAGTTACAAAAGGACTCTCTGGGTGCTGTTGGTATAGTTTCTTGGGCTAGTGTTAAATAACTATTTTTTAAGGATTTATTTTTATGTATGTGTCGATGTGGGTGTCATTTGTAGGCTGGTACTTTTGGAAGCCAGGGTCTTGGATCCCTGGAGCTGAAGTTACAGGTATTTGTAGAGCCCCCTCCCAGGGCTCAGGTCTACTCTGGTCCTCAGGATGATTCAGCAAATGCTCTTAACTCTCGGCTCTCCAGCCCTTTGTTCTTATTTGAATTATTCCACAAACAGAAATAACTTCCGGGGTAATAAAAGACCTAAGTGTTTGTTTTGGGGTGAGTTCTGAAACACACCAGGAATTCCTGTTGGCACGCTCGCCAACACCAACCTCTGCTTCGCTTTGCCTGTCACCATCTAATGGGTGGGTGCCTTCTCTTTTACGCTGGGGTTTGTCTGGAGCCTGTACTCTCCACAGCTGAGCCAACCCAGCAGCCCCAGCATGATTTCCAGTGCCTCTGTCCCTGCTCTGAGGGGCTGCCAATTCACTGTTCCGTGAATCCTGAAACGGAGAACTTGCTCCCCCCAACACACACACCTGTGCCTGATTTCCACTCCATTTACCCCCTGAAATGCTGCTGTCATCACAGACCCACGCTCCCAGTTGCACCACATTGCTAACCGGGCACCTCTTAGCTAGTGTAAGGGCTGGGGACCTGGACTCATCAATGTTAACCCTAAACTTCATAAAAAGCAATTTTTTATTAAAATTAAAATAGGTCAAGTGTGGTGGTGGAAGCCTTGAATCTTAGCACTGGGGAGGCAGAGACAGATGTCTGTGAATTAGAGGCCAGCCTGGTCTACATAGTGAGTTCCAGGACAGCCAGGGCTATGTAGAAAGGCTACAATAATAATAAGAAAATAATAATAATAATAATAATAATAATAGTAATAATAAAATTTTAAAATTTACTTCTTTTACAGGTATGGGTGTTTTGTTTGCACACATGCCTGTGCCACAGACACATGCCTGATACCCTCAGAAAGACTGGAGTTCCGAAAGTTGTGAGCTCCCCTGTGGATGCTGAGGTTCAAGCCCAGACTCTCTGCGAGAGCAGCCTGCATGCTTAACCAACGAGATCTCTCTAGCCCGAGATTTCTTGTTTGTTTTGTCATGGGTTTTCTTGCATGTTTTTCTGAGACAAGGTCTTACCGTGTGGCCTTGGTTGTCCGGAGCTCGTTAGGTACATGAGGCTGGCCTCAAAGTTATAAAGATCCATCGGCCTCTACCTCCCAAGGACTCTTAAATTACAGTATTTATTTGTGTGTGTGTGTGTGTGTGTGTGTGTGTGTGTGTGTGTATCTGTGTGTCTGTCTGTGTGCGTGTCTGTGTGTGTGCTTCTGTGTCTCCATGTGTGTGTGTGTGTATCTGTGTATCTGTGTGTGTGTGTATCTGTTTGTGTGTCTGTTTGTGTGTCTGTCTGTGTGCGTATCTGTGTGTGCGTCTATGTGTGTGTTTCTGTGTGTGTGTGTGTGTGTGTGTGTGTGTGTGTGTGTGTCTGTGTGTCTGTGGTCTTGGACAGAACTTGCAGGAGTTGGTTCTCTCTTTCCGTGTGGGTCCCAGGGACGGAACTCAGGTCGTCAAGCTTAGTAGCAAGCCTTTTTATCTGGTAACATTCTTGCCAACCCTGACTCTAAATTTTGGTATCTGAAGTTATCTTGACCTGACCGTCACCTGGAAACAAACCTCTACCCAGTATCCAACCTATTCTTGCTTTCAACCTCCCTCCCCAACCTCCACCTGGATGCTTCCTTGCTTCCCAGCCCTCTCACTGGGCCTCAAGGCTTCAGGAGGGCTCAGGAGACCTCCAGCAGACTGGCCTGCAGTGGCCTGTAGTGGGTGACATTTTCTTGATTAGTGATTGGTGTGGGAGGGTCAGCTCACTGTGCTTGGTGTCACCCTCTGGCCGGTGCCACTGGGTTATGTAAGAAAACAGGTTGTAAGGGTCACAGAGAGCAAGCCAGTAAGCAGAGCTCTTATTTCAGTTCTGGCCTCTGGGTTTCTGCCTTGATTTCCCACGGTGATGAACTGGTACCCAGAACCGTCAGCTGGAACACACCCTGTCCTTCTAAACTTGCTTTTGGTCGGTGTTTATCACAGCCACAGAGAGCAGACTGGGATGCCAGTTTACAGCCTATTAGTGCCATCTCTCTGTTTTATTTTTCATTATGTTCATCTCCTACTCTGGTTTGTAAATTAAATTTAGCCAGGCCTGGGCACACACCTATAATCGTGGCACTGGGGAGCAGAGGCAGAAGGCTCCAGTGTTCAAGGTCAGCCTAGACCAAATTAAGTTTGAAGCCAGTCTGGACAAAATGAATGAATGAATGAATGAATGAATGAATGAATGAATGAATGAATGAATAAACAAACACTGAACTGAATCACAGCTGTGAGGCTATAAGATACATATAATAATGTTTGGGCTCTATGCTGACTGTGGCTCCGATGGCGGGGGTCTTGGAACACGTATTCCTCAGGGATAAATGGAGAGCAGTACACAAAGCAGACACAGCCTTCCCAGCTGTTGAAAACCCTCCCCTGCTGTCTCTCCCCGCATCGTAGGGCTCAGAGAACACTGGGATGGCACAGCCGCAGGGGCATCTTTCGCTGCCTCGTGCTTTTAGCAAGGAGAGATCCTGAGTGTATTGGCGGAGGCTGAAGTAGTTTTAAAGGGGAAGGAACTCCAAAAAGTTACAGTCCCTCCCCAACGGGGGGAAACACGGCCTAAATCTTACTGCTACCCGGAACTCAGAGCCAGGCCCCGTTGGGAAGCACTTAGTCCCGGAGGCTACTTGGGCCAAGAAAGCCATAGATGCCAGTCAAACACTAGACAATAGTGTGGCTGTAACTGCCAGGGACTCTTTTCCCCTGGGCTGATGGCAAAGCCAGGAGACTGTCACGAAAATGAACCAAATAGCAAATCAGGATTCCTCCTCCGGGGTCACAGTAGAAACGTTCCAGGGCCAGGAAGGCTGGAGTTAGGTCCCAGTTCTGTTGTGTTCCTTCCCAACTCCACTCGCCACACCCCATCTCCCCATCTTGTTTCCTTTCGCAAGTTGATGATCCCTGTTTTTTTTTAAAATCTGTGTTTTTGTTTGTTTGTTTGTTTGTTTGTTTGTTTGAGAGAAAGTCTCTCTCTACTATGTAGCTCTGACTGTCCCGGAACTGGATCTATAGACCAGGCTAGCTTCGAACTTAAAGAAGATCTGCCAGGGATTGGGGATTTAGCTCAGTGGTAGAGCGCTTGCCTAGGAAGCACAAGGCCCTGGGTTCGGCCCCCAGCTCCGAAAAAAAGAACCAAAAAAAAAAAAAAAAAAAAAAGATCTGCCTGCCTTTGCCTCCAGAGTGCCACCAAGCCCAGCAGTGGTCCCTATACATTGCTGTTTGTTTGCATTTTTAAATGTTTGCAACGCATTTCCAAATGCTTAAACACTATCTGGCCTAGGCTGGGTATGTGCACAGAGCACAGGTGGTAGAGAGAGTTTGCCTAGCATGCAAGAAGTCCTGGTTTCAAGTCAATTCCCAGAGCCATATAAATCAGGCGTGGCCATGCACACTTAAATCCTCGCACTTAGGCAGTGGAGACAATAAGACCCTAAGTTCAAGGCCATCTTTTACTATACAGCAGTTTTAAGGCCAGCCTGGGATACATGTTACCCTATTTCTAAATAGTCCGAACGAGGTATGGAGAGTGGCCAGCTCTGTTAAGGAACGATGTAGAAGCGGTAATGCTGGAGTTACCCATGGGTGAATTGGGGCTGCAGAATAATCTGCACCTATGGTTCTGAGAAGAAGCTCCCCTTCCGGGGACTCACCGAGGCTCATCCAGGATCCTAATCTCTACACTTTTCAACTTCGAGGCAAGGAACAAACCCTATAGCAAGCCCCTACATCCTCCTCAGGATGAATTAGGCTGGAGTTGGAGCCACACTCACCCGCCATGGCTCCAGAGGTTGGGGGCGGATCGTAGTGTCAAGCGCTGATTGGCTGAGCAGCTGGTTGCCAGGACGACCCAGAAATGCTTCGGAAAGATCCAGCGGGCTACAGCCTAGGCTAGTGCGAGCTGTACTGAGCACTTGCAGGCTTTATATCTTGCTTTTCCGGCCCAGCCCACTGTGCAGAGCAGCCAGCGAGGGCGGGGCTGGATTGCCGAGCCCAGAGGCGCTGAGGGGAGGATACCAAGTTATTGGTAGGGAGAAGCAGTTTAGGGCTGGCCTAGGACTTCTGTATATGGAAGTCAAAAGAGTTTTCTGGGAGCTTGAGAGTGAGAGAGGTTTTGAGGATATGGTTACATATTGGGTAAATTCAACTGCTCCCTGTCCAAGATCTTCTGGGTACAAAATGGAAATTTCCAACAGAAAATTTTCGAGCTTCGTGGGACCTGCCTGTGTGGGTTAGTCCTTGCTCAGATGTGGGAAATCGCCTTTGCACGCAAGGGGAAGGGTGGGGCAGCTAAAGGACGGGCTCAGATTTTGCCAAGTCACTGTGACTCTAGACTGAAATCTCTGAGAAACTTGTCCCTAGTGTGAGTGAATTCGTTTCTTCTTTTCAGCGTTCTGATTCTGCTCTTAGAAACTGCAAAAAGTGGCCCTTGGGTGTACACGCTTGGGTCTCTTCAGCTTTGGTGTGTCCCCCCCTCCCACCCCACCCCCACCCCCACCCCACCCCACCCCACCCCCACCCCACCACCCCCGTGACCAGGTAACCGGGGAACTCATCTGTGTGGCCCTCCAGGAAGCCACATCAAAACTGGCGGGGGAGACAGCAGTCACAGAGAAATATTTGTGTAGCCACGGGTGGAACTTAATAACTTTACACGAAATTTACATCAGAATATAGAACTGAACAAAAAGGTTTTAAATGTCCTTAAATTAAAATTATGTTTGTGGGGCATGGTGGCCCATGCCTTTAATCCCAGCAGTCAGGAGTGAGCCGCAAACGGAATTTGTGAGTTGAAGACTAGCCTGGTCAATGTAGTAATTTCTAGGATAGTTAAGGCTACATGGTGAGAACCTTTCCCAAAACAAAACAAAATGGTAAAGTTATCCTACAGAACTTGTAGGGCCTTGTCAGGAAGTCAAAGGGAGCTGTTAGAGTAACTGACTGCTTTTCCAGAGGACCCTTTTTAGTTCCCAGCACCTAATGGGGCTGCCCACAACCACTTGTAACTCAGCTACAGGGGATCCTGCATCTTCATCTGACCTCCATGGGCAAACACACACACACACACACACACACACACACACACACACACACACACTTTTTTTTTTTTTTAAGTGACAAGCAAGAGAATATGTAGGAGATGGTGGGAGCCCTCACCCAGCACTTGGCTGGAAGGGTCCCTCTAGGTCTCAAATCTAGAACAAATGTCTAACCGAGGTCCCTTTTATGAAAGCAGACCTGGCCACCAGATTCTCCCAGCATCCTTCAGTCCCTACTTGTTATAGGTTATGACTGGCATACCCTGCCTCCTACCCTGAATTATCCAGCTCAGGAGCTGACCTGCCTTCCCAGAGCAGTTCTTTCTTATAAGAGCTAGCCATTTTGGCAAATTATATATCATCTAGGTTTTTGTTTTTGTTTTTGTTTTTGTTTTTTTACCTTCCTGGTGTCTTCCTCTTCTGGCTGTCTCCTTCTTATATGGCCCAGCTCAGCGACATGATCCCTCTGGACTCTCCCATGTCTCTGTCTCTGACTACACTGTCTCTCTACAATAAAACTCCTCCGTCATATACAGGAGAGCAGTCTTGTCCTCCCTATTTTTTCATTCAGGGTCAGGAGTTCAAGGTCCCCCTCGGTATTGAGATCAGGCCAGGCTCTACTCTAAGTCACGGCTACGGTGTAAAAACAGCTATGGTACTTCAGGCTGTGCAGTGCCTTAGGCCACTCCATTTTACAAGGACCCAGAAATTATACCAACAGCAGCATCCATCCAGCACACTCTCATAAATGGCTTACTCTGGGGGACATATCCTTGGGTTTATTGGGGAGATGGAAAGCTGTCCCATGGTATAGCAGGCACAGAGGTTCTTTTTTTTTTTTTTAAAGATTTATTTATTTATTATATATAAGTACACTGTACCTGTTTTCAGACACACCAGAAGAGGCATCGGATCTCTTTACAGATGGTTGTGAGCCACCATGTGGTTGCTGGGAATTGAACTCAGGACCTCTAGAAGAGCAGTCAGTGTTCTTAACCTCTGAGCCATCTCTCCAGCCCCCCCCCCTTTTTTTTTTAAAGATTTATTATTTAATGTATATGGGTACACTGGAGCTGTCTTCAGAAACACCAGAAGAGGGCATCAGATCTCATTACAGATGGTTGGGAGCCACTATGTGGTTGCTGGGATTTGAACTCAGGACCTGTGGAAGGGCAGTCAGTGCTCTTAACCACTGAGCCATCTCTCCAGCCCCCGCACAGAGGTTCTTATGCTCACAGTAAGTGCTGGGGGGAACAGAGAATGTTAAGCATGCAGGGTTGTCTCTTCGAGGGGAAAGGCTGGGAGTAGAGGTGGTTGATAGCCTAGTGACCTTTGTGCTATCAGTGTGACCGACCGAGACCACACCAGGTCCTCCCCCTGACCCTCCTCTTAAACTTCTTTTCTCAGTCAGTCTTTAGAATGGATCTTGTGGATGTCATTTGGACTTCACACAGAGTTTTGACGTAGTCTTAAGCTTTGCATGGGGTTCAGTTAACTATCGCCAGGAAACTTTCATCAGACTCTGCTGTGCTTAAATAAACTATTGGGGTCAGACTCTTGAAGTTTGAGCCAACACCCGCTACTGAGTCATGTTGAACGAAACCTTGGATCGTTGGCTGTGGTATTCGCAGAGACGCCCCAAGCACGGGTGCATTCAAATCATACCAGGGAAACCAGGCCCAAGAGCTTCCTGACACTCCAGACTGAGGAGCGGGTATGGTGCCCCCACGTGGACTGCATAAAGAGATGCTCCCTCACAGGGCAATGGCACGGCCCCACACCAACCTACCATCCAATAGCTGGTATGTGCGGCCAGAGCTGGGGACCCCCCTATTCTGCTCTGCCCCTCACTGTTGATGCAACCTGCTTGCCTGTCTGGATCTGGACCTAACCCGCTGCTCTTCCCTGCTCCTGACCTATTTCTTGCTCTGGTCCTGGTTCAGCCTTTTCACCTTTTCACCGAATTCTGCAGCTTCATTCGAAAACCTGACTCTAGCAGCAGCCCTGCCAGGAGCTCCCTCCACACACTGGTCTTGTTCCTTGTCTGTCTATGTGGCTACTCTCTCAGCACAGTATTGAAAACCCTTGGGTTCTACAGCAGCGCTCATTCTTTAACCCACAGAGATAGGGATAAAGGGATAGATAGATACATAGATAGATAGATAGATAGACAGACAGACAGGCAGATGGATAGGTAGATAGATACATAGATAGATAGATACATAGATAGATAGATAGATAGATAGATAGACAGACAGACAGATAGATGGATAGGTAGATAGATACATAGATAGATAGATAGATAGATAGATAGATAGATAGATAGATAGATAGATAGATGGATGGACGGATGGACAGACAGACAGATAGATGGATAGGTAGATAGATAGATAGATAGATAGATAGATAGACGGATGATAGATGGATAGATATATACAGACAGAGACAGAAAGATAGAAAGAGAGATAGAGAGATAAAGAGACAGAGATAGAGAGAGACAGAGAGATAGAGAGACAGAGAGGTAGAGACAGAGAGATAGATAGAGATAGAGATAACTGTATGGATTTAGTGATGTGTGATATGAATTAATATTTGCAGTTAAAATTGGAATAAAGCTGGGCAAGTTAATGTATTCTTTTAATCTCAGCACTTGGGCACCAGAGGCAGGCAGATATTTGAGTCTAAGGCAAGACTGGTCCACATAGCTAGTTCTAGAACAGACAGAGCTACATAGGGAGACCCTGTCTCAAAAACAAAGAAAGAAACAAAAAGGTTGAAATAAAGAACCTATGTGCGTGTGCCTTGGCCAAGCTCCCGAAGTAGGGTAGACTTCATAACAGAGTGCCACCATTAAAAGTGCTCAACCATGGGGTTGGGGATTTAGCTCAGTGGTAGAGCACTTGACTAGCAAGCGCAAGGCCCTGGGTTCTGTCCCCAGCTCTGAAAAAAAAAAAAAAAAGTGCTCAACCGTATGACTTTTCTGTTACTCGATAAATTCTGACACTGAGGAAAAGACATGAGTGCAGTCTCCTGTTTCTGGTGACAGGACAGTGACAAACCTTGTCATGTATCTCAGTGGATTCTCATCCTGGTCAGGGCAAAGCTGAAATAACACAACAGGATATAAGAGGGAAGAAAGAAATATCAGCTGCAGCCGGCAAGGAGAACAAGGACAATTTTTAAAGCTGTGCTCTTCCCAGACAAAGAAAAGGTGAGAGTTTATTAGGGAGGCTGATACCTGTTCCTATGGGGGAGGTACTTTGGGGAGGGCACATTCCTGCACATGCTCAGTTTGCACTAGACTCTGGAAATAAAAGGATGCCCTGAAGGTTCCTTAACACAGTGACTGCCCTCGAAGGTGCCAGCCTTGCTTAATTACGAACAGTTGAAGAGACACGAGACCTCACTTCAAAAAACGAAAATAGGGGCTGGGGGTATAGCTTCGCTGTGGTGGCTACCTGCTCCCCCACGAGATGCTGTGTGACCAGCCAGCTTAGGCTATCATGGCCGACAACCCTCAAACAATGAGCTAGAGTAGCCTCCTCAGGCTGCTTCTGTCTCAGAAACAGACAAATGCCTCACACACCACATTATAATATTGAACACTG
Organism: Rattus rattus; assembly: GCF_011064425.1. Taxonomy (NCBI): domain Eukaryota; kingdom Metazoa; phylum Chordata; class Mammalia; order Rodentia; family Muridae; genus Rattus; species Rattus rattus. The sequence goes on from NC_046170.1 coordinate 27,133,954, forward strand.
GGTTTTCTGGTGTTTCCCTAAAGTTTGTGCCTGAGGGTCATCTCTCAGCTGTAAACAAATGCCAGTTTAAAAAACCGTAGAGAATAAGAGTTTATTCTGGAGTCATTTTGAGTGGCCCTGGCCTGGGAACACTGATTTGGGGTACCCCAAATTCCAAGTTCCAATGTGGGTGCAGCTTTGCAGGTTTTTACAGTTTTACGGATCAGAGTCATAAGTTAAGGCAACTTTACGTTGGTGGGTACACTGGGGAGGTGGATACGTCGAGATGGGGGACAGGATGTGTTTTATAGGCCAAGATGCTATCTGGTGACATTCTCAGTTCTTGGATGGGCGGAAGTGACACTGCCATATCCAGTGGAAACAGGACAAGTCGCAGAGTCAGAATGACTGTTTGACACAGTTCTAGAAAAGCTGAGCCCAACACTGCAATCACTGTCCTTCAGTCTGTCAGTTTTAGGTTTTGGTCTCTGTGTGTTTCATTTTGGGAACTTTCTACATCACGATTCATTTTATGTCTGAGTCTTTTAAGGAAAATCCTAAAATTAACTTTGCCCACTCTTTGGATGTCTCCCTTCTGGCCTGGAGATCCGTAAGCATGGATAAACACATAACCAGATGAGGCCATGACTCCAGGAATCCGCTTGGGGTATCTGCCCCTGAGCAAACTCAAAACAGCAGAATTAGTGCAGGGTAAACAGAGACACATTGTAAACTCTGAGTGGCCAGGAGAAACGGTTACAGACTCAAGGCCTCCTTTTACAATCTGCTTAGAGATTTCGGAAAATGTAAGCTCGAGAGTCATACAGGATACGTCACTGGAGGACCAGTACTCAGAAAGTAAGACAGATTGACTAAACTTCCCTACGTTAGAGCAGAGGATGAAACACATAATAAGTTAGGCATTAATGTTTGCTATTCTTCAAAAGACCACTTCACATATTTTCTCTTCATCTCAAGTGCTTTCAGACTGCAAACACTGCCAACCTGGAAGCAGGCTGTCATATAATGTGGTTGCTTTGAAGGAGACGTCTTTAGATTCTTTACATTGGAGTTACAGGACTGATAATAAAATCTGTTCTGTTTCTATTTTCTAACTGTGACTGAGCTTGTATTGAAAAATCAGACACAGGGGTTGGGGATTTAGCTCAGTGGTAGAGCGCTTGCCTAGGAAGCGCAAGGCCCTGGGTTCGATCCAGCTACAAAAAAAGAAAAAAAAAGAAAAGTCAAACACATAGTCTATACTTCCTGCATAATCATTAGACAGTCTTTGTTCTGTGAAACCTGTATAAGTAAAGTACCTCATTGCTAGTCAAAGCTGCTAGGTTACCCTGACCATTGCCTGACTCACTCCAGCCCTCGTCTTCGTCAGAGCCCCCCCCCCCACACCCATAGGCCAACAGGCACAGGGCTGTTATAGCTTCTGTGAGGTTTTTACTTCTGTGATCTGCTAAGTTATAGCTTCTGTGAGGTTTTTACTTATTATCACAAGATGTCAGCCCCAGAAGGCTAAAACTAGCCCAAGATAATTAGCCTCTGAACCTACGAAATTCCAGTCTCTCCACAGTACTGAAATTCCAATCGGTCCATCAGTCTCTGCAGTCACAGGTTCCTTCCAGGGTTTTCTCTTTTTGTTCCAGCCAGAGAGCCAGAGAGCTTCTTTTCAGGAATTTTTTTTCCTTGAGTCAGGGTTTCTCTTGTGTAGGGTTTCCTGGCTGTTCTGGAACTAGATCTGTAGACCAGGCTGGTCTTGAACTCACAGAGATATGCCTGCCTCGGTCTCCTGAGTGCTGGGATTAAAAAGACTTGGGCCACTACCTGGCTTCAGTCTGCCTTCTTTGTTTTAGAATTATTTACTTAATGTACATGAGTACACTGTAGCTGTGTTCAGACACACCACAAGAGGGCATCGGATCTCACCATGTGGATGTGGGAATTGAACTCAGGACCTCTGGATGAGCTGTCAGTGCTCTTAACCACTGAGCCATCTCTCCAGCCTTGGCCTGCTCTCTTATAGAATCCAAGAACCTCCAGCCCAGGGATGGTACCACCCAGGATGGGCTGGGCCCTCCCCTATCAATCACTAATTAAGAAAATGCCCTACAGCTGGATCATACCGAGGAGCATTTTCTCAATCTCAGGTCCCTCTTCAGGTGACTCTAGCTTGTGTCAAGTTGACATAAGACTAGCCAGGACATGGGAGACATGGATTGGCACTGCACTGTCTTTAAGTTTCTGTCATGTTTCTGTTTGTGGTCATTACAAGGCCATAGGACTCTCATGGTCTTGTATGAAACAGGCCTTTGTCCCAGGGCTCTGTATGCAGCGGACATTGCTTGTGGGGTATCCTTCCCCGCACTGAGGGGGAAGGCAGGGCCAGGAACTCTGAAGCCTTGTTGACGTCACCATCTAGAAATAAAAAGCCGGGGTAGTTGAGTCCCAGGAGTCCTCCTCCTGGTGGAGGCAGACTCCTCATTAGTCATGGCTGTCACACGTGTCCAGGTGTGGACCAGCACAAGAAGTCCCCAAAGTCACTAGTGTTTGCCTGAGCCGTGGCGATGGACTTAGCACACTGCTCACAGCCACTCTGAGGTCTGTCTGGGGATTTGGGTATCTGTTGTCCTCAACAGTTCCTGTGAGTGCCAGCCATACCCCTGCGGGCCGCAAGGCCCCAGTCTCAGGGGAGAGACGTTTCTTCACTAAGTCCTGTCTTCTCTCTCCACCGCCAGCACAGCGTAGGACACAACTGCTCTGTGGATTCTCTGATTTGCGTCTTGTTGAAATTTGGCTGTTCTGTGTGTCTGAATCAGGGCGTCGATGAATGGGAGGGCCTCAAGAAAGAAATGGAAATAGCTGCTTGGTGGGTGGCAAGGGAACCAGTTATTCCAAACCACCAGAGGCTGTCTCTAGGTAAAGCTGAGGGAGGGAAATTTCCAGGGTTCTGGGGGATGGGAGCCTGGAAGGAAGGAAGCCTGTGAGCTGTGAAGTATGTAAGAAGCACGTCTGAGTAGAGCTGTGGGAGTCTGGAGGCCACTGTGGACCTGATATGTTGCTAGGCACCATGGGTCATGTTAACGGGAGAGCCATACGTCCCTTTTGATGGAGAGAAGAATGGCTGGTCTGGCAGGTAGGAACTAGCTTCACAAGTTCCTGAGGGGATGCTGGCTTTCGACAAACAACCCAGGCTTTGGGAGAAGGAGTTTCTTTGGACCTGGTAACCCTCTTTTTCTTTTCTGGCAGAGTCTCAATATGTAGCCCAGGCTAGTCTCAAACTTAGAACCCTTCCGTCTCTGCTTCCCAAGAGCTGGGAATACAGGTTGTACAGCCACACCCAGCAAAGCGCTCTCAATTTGGTTCATAACAGTAGCTCAGCCCAAAGGACCGTCATAAACTGTAAGGGATTTTCTATTCTCATGTAGAAAATTAAATCTTGGTTGCAGCTCACAGAAGGCAAGGTCGTTGGCGTGAGTTTGACATTCACTAGAAGACCTCCAGAGAAGAACTCAACTGCTCCCAAAGAAAAGGTGCATGCATGTGTTTTGTGTGTGTGTGTGCCTGTGCATGCATGTATGTACATGCATGTGGGGACATTTTTGCCTTCTGACTGGTATGACTCATGCACTGAGCGGCAAGCATTTACTGAAACGTCACCAGATCCAGGCACTTGGCCTCATCCTGGCCCTGGCACTTGAGAGCAAAGCAAGACAATGTGCGGGCCACCTCAGCACCCACCATGGCTCTCAGTGTTACGTCTTTAGTGATTCAGCTCGCAGAGGAGTCTTCTTGCAGAATAAGAAGCTCTGGCCCAGGGCAAGAGCACACAGACGGTGTAGAAGCCCTGGCCCTTTCGGCTTGGCTCTCTCTTTCCATCCCTCTGTGCTGGTCTCACAGGCATCACCACCACGCCTGGCTTCCTTTTAGGTGCTTGTTTGTTTGTTTTTTGAGATGTGGTCTCACAGAGCTCACTGACCTTGACCTGCTGATCCTTCTGCCCCAAGCTAGCCACGCATTTTCTCTTTCTCTTTGGTTATTCCTTCATTCTTGTAAGGAGTGAACCCAGAGCCCTAGACCTATTAGCAAACACTTTACTATTGAATAGCCTTTCTGGTTCCCCTTCCCTACTCTGTGCTATTCTCAAGGCTGGCTTCAAAGTCCTGATTTTTCTTTAAATTAAAAAAAAAAAATTCTATGTTTACCTCCATAGTGCCTGAGTGGAAGTCAGGGAACAACGTGAGGGAGTGGGTTCTCTCCTTCTGTCATGAGTCTCAGGGGCCAAACTCAGGCTGTAAGGCTTGGCAGCCCTCTGTTCACCCATTCGTCCATCTGACCTGCCCCTGACCTTTGCCCCCATCTCCCTCATGCTGGGCCACAGGCACGCACCACGCACCAGGCTATCTTTTATAGATTTACTTTTATTTTTGCAGCACTGAACCCCCTATTGCAGGGCCTCGTGTGAACTTGGCAAGTGCTCTACCGCTGAGGTAAAACCCTAGCAGGGGGTGGTGGTGCACACCTTTAGTTCCAGCACTCAGGGAGTAGAGGCAGGCAGATCTCTGTGAGTTCAAGGCCAGCCTGGTCTACAGAGCGAGTTCTAGGACAGCTAGAGCTACAGAGAGAAACCCTGTCTTGAAAAACAAAACAAAGGGCTGGAGAGATGGCTCAGTGGTTAAGAGCCCTGGTTGCTCTTTCCAGAGGTCCTGCGTTCAATTCCCAGCCACCCACTTGGTGGCTCACAACCACTTATAAAGGAATCTGATGTCTTCTTCTGACATATAGATGTATATGCAACAGAGCGCTCATACAATAAATTAAAAAAAAAAAAAACAAACCCAAAACAAAACAAAAAGCCCCAAACAACCCTTTGAGATGAGCTGTCTAGACTGGCTTGAACTGTCATCTAGACAGCACTTGTCTCCAGCCTTAGCCCCATGAGCTGGGACTACCAGCCCGTGTCACCAGGCTGTTATCCCTTATCAATTACTAAGGAAATCAGAAGTCAGGTATTCTGCCCCAAAACCAATGATCAAACAAGGACAGACCATGCTCCAGGAGTTTGAACTGCATTTTACACATGAAATAAGGCCATTCTCATCCTTTGGCAGGAAGTGAACATTTATTTACCACACAGGGATGTCCATTAGCGTTTGTTTAGTGGTTCTGCCTCTTCTGAGGCAGCGTCTCACCATGTAGTCCTGGCTGACTGAAGCTCACATGTGTAGAGCAGACAGGCCTAGGAACCAGAGCGGTTTGTGCCTCCAAAGTGCTGGGATGGAGCTGAATACTCGGCACGTTTGGCAGTTTAGTCTTTCTCAGCTTGCAGCACCTTCGCCCTAAAGTCCCAATCTTCTCACAGCAGTCAAGTATGATGCTCCGTTTGGGGGAGAAAAGCTGAGACTCAGAGCTCTTTTTTTGTTGTTGTTTTCTAAGACAGGGTTTCTCTAAGTAGCCCTGACTGTCCTGGAACTTAGTCTGTAGACCAAGCTGGTGTCGAACTCATAAGAGATCCCCCTGCCGTCTCTGCCTCCGAAGTGCTGGTGTAAAGGTGTGTGCCACTACCATCTGGCTTGTCTGGGAGATCTTTTTCCCTGAGTTACAACTGATCCAGGGACCTGAATCCATACTTAGGCTCCCATCTAGCCCCTTGCTAAGCTCTTGTCTCTTATGCTTAGAGCCCTGGGGATCTATAGTAAACAGTGTGCCATTATAGCGCTGTGCCGTAGATCGGCAAACCATAGAAGTGAAGGTTACCTTAGGCTGAGGTGGCTCAGTGGGAAAACACCGCTTAGCATTCAGGAGGCTGTGTGTACATCCTCAGCGCCAAATACACTTAAACAAAGGCCGCACTTGAATGGATGACATCTCTAGACGCAGATGGCTGTTGACTTCTCAAACTGTAGGACTCTCTCCATAAGGAGAAATGGTTAATTATTTGCAGGACACTTGTTACTTTTCTCCTTACTGCAACCAAATACCAGGCAAGAAACAACTTTAGGGAGGAGGGTTGTGCTGGCTCATGGTTTGAGGGGACACAGGCCATCGACATGGGGGAGGCATGGTAGCCAGTGGCTTTGCAGCAGCTGCCTGCTCACATCTCAGTGGACAGGAAGGAAGGTGGAGAGTGGGAAGGAAGTTCAACAAGGCCAGAAAGCTCTAGAATCGTCCCCTCAGCAACTCATTCCTTTCTGCTAGACCCTGTCTCTCAAACAAGCCAGGGACCGAGGGCTCAAACACACGAGTCTATGAGGGATACTCACCAAACCATAACAATACTTGTCAACAACACAACTTCGGACATGGATAAAAAGATCAGAAAGAAAAAGGGATTTCCCAAAGTCCAGAGTGAAAGCTGTGCTCCAGTTTGCTCATCTCCGTGCCCATTCAGATGGTGCTCTGTGCTGATCTTACACATCCTGTGTGCGAGAGCCTTTGCTTCTGTGTCATGTCCCTCATACAAGCTCCGACACCAGAACGTCCCTTCTCCTCCTAAGGAGTGGCCTGTCATTGGTAATCGCTGTGGAGGACTTGAGTTTGGATGCCAGCACTCATGTCAAAAGCTCGAATTCATGACTCTCCGGCCTCTACCTCTCATTCTGGGAAACAGGACATGAGACAGGAAGGTGAGTTCAGTGGACCCTCACTGAAAAACCAGTCTGGAACTTTGCTGCAACTCCACAAGCAAACTGTAGGTGGCAGTGGCCACCTTTCCCCATTCCTCCCACCAGGAAAAGGTATGAACGTCATCTTTGAAAAGCGGGCAAATTCTTATCTACCTTGTATCTAAAAAATCCCAAATGTTTTCTTTGCAACCCATGTATACTTGACTTAAAAAAATTTTTTTGGAGGGGAGCATTTTTGAGACAGGGTCTCTCTACAGAGTACTGGCTGTCCCCAGAATAACTAGACATGGCTGACCTCAACTCAGATTTTGCTTGCATCTCTCCTGACTGCTGCGATTAAAAGTGTGCACCATTACTGTCCAGCCAATTAGAAAAGCTATTTTTAAGGGAATGTTTTAAAGCCAGGTGTGGCGGTGCACACCTTTGGTCCCAGCACTCAGGGGACAGCCAGTGCTTAGCAGCCACCTCACGGTCCCAACAAGTAGTCAGTCACTTTTCAGAAGCACACACAGACTAAGCTGCACTCTCGGCCTCTCTGGCGGTAACTGGTCACGTCCCATAGGCCCGAGAGAGAACGCCTCTGTGCCCTGAGCTCCTGTAACAGTTAGACGCTTGGCCTGGTGACACTGTGTGATGGCGGCTGTAAAGACAAGAGCAGCTGATGTAAGTGAACTGCCCTGGCTGCTTTCCATCGAGGATTTTCAGAGAAGGCTTTTCCTGAATGTGATTAATGTACTGCAGTCATAAAAAAAAAAATGGCCGACTGTCAGTCCGTCCGTCCGTTCTCCAGGAGACACATACTTGACAGTTGCATATAAAGACACCAAATGTTATCAAATGTGGACCCAGATGAAAGGCTGCAGGGTGCATTCACTGTACTGATTTTCCTGGATGACTCAACTTAAAAAAAAAAAAAGGTTAAAAATGTAAAGTTTTATTGTAGAATACTTATAATTTCTGGTGCGCGCACACACACAAACCATATATAGTTGATCCTTAGTGACCATGTCCACCAAGGATACGAGAACTTAAACACAGAGGCGCTGGCCATCAGGTTTATTAGAGAAAGGTTATCGTGTGGTTACTTCATCTTTGAGCTTCTGGGCTCAGCCTTTGCTCCAAGCTCCCTTCCCATGGTGGAGCCCTCGCTCTGCATATTCACAGACGGGGCAGCCATATCAGACTGCAAAGCCACACAACAGAGTCTCAGGCAGTGGGAGAGCCAGGCCCACTGCTTCTGTCTAGATGGTTTGCAGAGCAGACACTGGGGATGACACGACAGCCTCCTCAGCAGCTAGCCAGTCTGCTTTGCCTGCAGGGCTTACGATGTCACCTTTTCTTTACAAACTTCTTTCTGGAAGCATTGGGATTTAAGCGTCTCCTCCCAGCACCCAACATGCTGTCCCGGACTTGCAGGATGGCTGAGCGGCTGGAGATGTCATTCTCTGCGAAGGGAGAAACCCCAGCTATGTAGTCGGGGGCAAACACGTTGGTCTTCTGCCTGGCCTTGTGGGAGAGTCGCAGCTGGGGGAAGCGCTGGTCCTCCGTCAGGTGGGGGTTGACGGCATATTTGCCCCCTTTTGGAGTGGGTAGTGAGTACTGTAATAAGAAGAAGACTGTTAGAACAGAAAGCCCAGCTCACACAGGGCCTCATGCAGTCACACAGAATGTCCTGCCTACTGTGTGCCAACAAGACAAGTATCTCCCACTCCATTCTTCCTCAGTTGACAGATGAAAAACCACAGGTAGCGTCTTAACTACACACACTCAGCTAAGGACAAATGGACAGAGCTTCAAGAAGCTGAGGTCCTTTCCACAGAGGTGCACGTCCGCAGCTCTGCAATGGCCACACAGGCTCTAGGCCGAAAAGGTATTACACAGGTTTTACGAGTGGGGGTGAGGCGATCTTAAATGTTAAATGCACTATGTGGTGCTGGGTTAGATGCAGGGCTGTAATCTTTGCCGCTGAAAAGCTTGCTTGGCTGGGCATGGTGGTACACTTCCAAGATCCTGGTATTTGGATGAGAGGTAAGAGGATCAGGAGTTCAAGGTCATCCTTGGCCAGCAAAAATTATCTTACCTAAAATAAGCGCTTAAACTCCAGAGAGAGGGGCTGGGCTGTAGCTCAGCTGGCTGAGTGCCGCCCTAGTAGGCATGGACGCCTGGGCCTTGATCCCCAGCATCAGCTATATCAGGAGAGCTGGCATGAACCAACAGTCCCAGCACGCAGGAAGTAGAGGCAGGAGGAGACGAGAGACTGTTCCAAACCAAGCCAAAGCAAAGCACACACCCACACACCTTACCCACACCCTTACACCATATGCACGCCTCACTGTATACACATACCCTAAGAGAAAGGGCTTATTCTAGGGTGGGGACAAGAGTTCGAAGTCTGGAAACATCCGGCTGTGTCAGAAGAGTAAGAGCAAAGAGCTGCAAAGCAGGATGTGTTTGCAGGGTTCTCACTGGCCAAGGATGGAGGCAGGGGCAGGTGGGGCCTTTGAGTCCTAGTCTACAGAGTGGCCTTGGTCATGGTGACTCTTCACAGCGGTAGAAGAGTGACTAAGACACAATTCATAAATAGACGAATAAGGCAGCCAGGGGCACAGGCCAGGAGTCCCAGCTACTTAGGGAGGCTGAGGCAGGATTATGAATTCACCCACCTTTCAAGGGTGTGAGTGGTGGGTAGATGGCTCAGTGGGTAAAGTGTTTGCTGTACAAATAAAGGAACCAACTCCAGATCCCAGCACCCACATAAAAACCAGGGGTGGTGGCACCTGCCTAAACCCAGTGCTGGGGGCAAGAGAAAAAGACAAGACTCACTGGCCAAGCAGTCCAGCTGAGATGCTGAATTCCAGGGGAGTGGGACTCTGTCTCAAGAAAATAAGATGGAGGCCAGGTATGATGGTGTGTAGGCCTTTAATACCAGCACTTGGGATGTGGAGACAGGTGGATCTCTCGGAGTTCAAAATAAATATGTTCTAACAAAGTGCCGGGAAAGTAAGACCTAACAAATGACACCCTCCCAAAAAAAAAAAAAAAAAAACAAACAAACAAACAAAAAACAAAAAACAAACAAACAAAAAAAAAACCAAAAACCAAAAAATAAACAAACAAAAAACCACCACCACCAACAACAAAAAAACAAAAACAACAACAAGAACAAAGCAAACCCAACGAACAACATTAAGAAAAGAGAAGGAGAGTGGAAGAAGACACCTGACACACACCTCTGCCTTGCCCAGGCAGGTTCCACCACCCACACAAATAAAATCAAAGAAATGGGGGTTGGGCTGCATCTCAGCAGAGTCTGAGCAGCAAGTGTGGAGCCGGGGTCCAACCCCAGCATCACAAAAATAATTAAGCAAATACAAAGTTCTTATTCGGAAATAGGACACAGAATAGAGAAGGCCTGCCAATATAGAAAACAGTTATCCAGCCTTTAATCCCCGCAGAGGCAGGCAGATCCCCGAGTTCCAGAAGGGCCAGGGCTATCCTAGGAAATTCAAAACAACTCACACAAAACTAAAGCCAACCAAACAAGAAGCAGCACGGTTATGTGACATTAACAATGTCACAGCTGACCCACACAATTACTCAGAGTGACTGTGACTTTACAGGAAAGAGCCATCTCAGTCAAGGGACAAGCGTCACCTGCGATGTACCCTCCTTCACCTCAACACAGAGGACCCAGCACTGCCAAGTTGCCCACACCAAAACACTGAAGCTGGTGTGTGCGCACCAGCAATCCTGGCACTCAGGAGACTGAGGCAGGGGACTGCGGAGTCTGAGGACCACAGCTGAGTGGGACCGGCTGCTGCACCAACACTTCCTGATCCTGACTCTTAACTGTAGAGCTGTGGCTCCGGGACCCCCTCCCATCTTCTAGAGACTGAGCTCCACGCTGTAGCCACGTGGCCTCCCACCTCACAGACACTCTGTCAGACTGAGCCCCCTGAATGCTATAACCAGAGGTGCAAACCACCACACCTGGCTGTCCTTCCTTCATCTGTTCACACAAACCAGGATGCCCTGTGTTGGGCATTCGTCTGTGCTGGTCACACACGTGGCCTGTCCTGCCTTATTCCTATCTGGGTACTTAACCCCGGTTCTGGCCCTACCCCTGAGTGACAGCCGGCTCCCCTGTTATTCTCTGGTGTTTTCTGAGACTGGCTCTAGTAGCCCAGGCTGGCCTTGAACTCTTGCTCTTCCTGCCCCCACCCAAGGGCTGGGTTCCAGGTGTGCATCATCCTCTGCCCAGTTCTCTCTTGGTCATTTGATTCCCGAGTTAGGGGTTCAGGATCCACGCCACCTACCCGGAGGCCTCGAGGGTTCAGAACTTTCGGGTTTCGGGAGAAATGCATGTGCAAGGTACCGTCATCATTGATAGTCACAGACACTTTCTTCAGGGTCTTGTTCCCACAATGCCCACAGAACACTCGGTTCATGTCCGACGTTGTCCTACGGGACACAAAAGAGAGACTGCACACTAGCCCCACCGGCAGGAGACCCTACCTCCAGCCTCAGAGAAGAAAATGGTAATGCAGAAAAAGCTCAGTCTTGTTAAGTCATTTTATCTTCCTAAAACCAAAGCCTATGCTAAGGAAGACGCGGCAAAGGGAAGCCCCTTCCTTAGGGAGAGAAGGGCAAGGATGTCACATTGTGGCCAGGAAAAGAGCAGGGTGTGGCACATGAACAGTACACACCGCTGGCCCACTCAGGAAAAGGGCAGGGTGTGGGCATCTCCTATGTGCCAAATTCCCTGCCACATTCCTGACTTCCGCTCCCAGGTTCTCACAACAAACGTCCCAATCTAAAGCCCTAAGAAGACAACTCACCAGTACCCAGAGGCATGCAGACGTGAACCCAGATACTCCCGATTCAGACTACTCTGTGTGTAGATGAGAACTACACGTGAAGGAGCCATGACAAACAATGAATCCCATGCCGCCGTCACCCAGCAACTCTAGCCTCCTGTGTCACCTGGGAGCAAATCCCAGACCTCTGTCCATCCACACAGTCCAGTGTGTGTCACCAGAGAAGTGACCTCTGCCCCAGAACGCACATCCTTGATTCTAGGACCCTCAGATATGTGTGTGAGGCTCTGTCCCAGGGATTTCAGTGTGGCGGACAGACACAGCGGATGGGCCACAGAGGCACACAAGGGTAGAAGGAAAGCACACGGGGAATGGGGCTCTCTTCTGGGGAGTCACCAGCAGGGACGGGAAGACTTGCAGCCACGCACTTGAAACAGCCATGACAGCGCAAGATGTAGCTCCGGGCCTCTCGGACCAGCATGCCGTTCACTGCCAGCACGTGCAGCCCCATCTGAAGTAGAACATTCTACAACCAAGAATAACAGAAATCAGCCTCTTTACTACTGATTTGGCAATGGTTCTGTTCAGTTATGAGGACTCAATGTTCTGGTGTAGCTTATAATCCCTGGCTTTTGTTAGAGAACACAAGGGAGGTTTGGCTAGGGAGATAGGGATCTGGGTTACTGGGCGACCCCCTGAACAGAGCCTGGCCTCACTGGCAGTGCCTCTCAGTAGACCCCCTTTTTCTTTCTTTTTTATTTGTTGAGACAGGGTTTCTCTATGTAGCCCTGGCTTCCTGGAACTCACTCTGTAGACCAGGCTGTCCTCAAACTCACAGAGATCTGCCTGCCTCTGCCTCCCTAGTTCTGGGAGTTTGATCTCTGGCATCCACCTGGTGAACAGAGAGGAGATTCCTGCAAGTTGCCCTGGCCTCCATATGTACACCGAGGGATAGGAACACTCTCATACACACACAAATGTAATTTTTAAAAAGGTAAATATTTTAGCCAGGCCATGATGGCACGTGCCTTTAGTCCCAGCACTTGGGAGGCAGACAAATCTCTGTGAGATCAAGGCAACTCTGGTCTACAGAGTGAGTTCTAGGACAGCCAGGGATCCACAGAAAAATCCTGTCTCAAAAAACCCACAAGTACCTAATTAATTAAAATACTTTTAAGAACAAAACCAAAACTCCCTATGCACTGTCACCGATGTGAAAGTCTACCCTCAAACAAAATGAGCAATGATCCCCTCCTCACTACCCACCTGCATGGCGAAGTCTGTGGTCACACAGCCGACCTGCACGTCCTTTGGGATGTCGCACTGCTCCGACTCATGCTGGATCTGCTTGATGTTGCTGGGGGTTATCCACCCACCCCCATCGTCTTCACTGTCTTCAAGTTCTTCTTCTTCCTCCTCCTCCCGTCCATCAATCTGAAACATCAAAAGGCAAGCTCCTAGCCACAGGACTCATGTGCAGAGCCTCCAATGTCACCAGGAGAGTGCAAGCCAGGGCCTTACCAGCAGCTGCTGCAGCTCATGGTCAATGTTAGGCAGAGGGTTCCTCCAGAACATGAAGGAGCTGAATTCCAGGTTCTCAGACCCATCAGCTGGGGGGCCATGATCCACTGTTTCTTGTAAGGCTTTAGACTGAGAGTAAATGAAACATTGTTTTTCAGTGTAGATAGATGAAACCTGAGCTTTACATATATAGCAAATCAGAATAATTGAAAAACATGAAAACTGCTTTCAGTTTAAATGTGTAAGCATTCTATATGCAAGCTAGGTCTGAAGCACTGAGAAAATACACCCATGGAGGATCAGGGCTCCTAAAAGGAGTTACCTTGGAGGGCAGATGGAAACCAGAAATGTGCAGAGGAGTTTCAGGGTGCTGAATTGAAGAGCTCACTTTAACCTAAAAAAAGGGAAAAAAGCCTGTTTTCAGTAAGGACAATCAGTTTAAAAATACAACATGAAGGCTAATGAAAACGAACAAGACCCAAGGTCTTTCTCCCTAGGTGTTGAATATAAAGAACTAGAAGTCACAAGAATACACAGTCAAGGCGACAACACTCAGAGACCCTGGACTCCATTACCAAGTGCTTCTAGGGCGTTTGTGTCCACTCTGGACATTTCATGATGCCCAGAGAGCTGGGAGGTGTGCACCTGTGAGGCCGCAAGTGTCCTACAGTGAGAGCTGAGCCTAAACGCCTTCCAGGGGCAGCAAGCCCTGCTTAGAGCTTTTGGAGTGTCACTGGGATGCCTGTGACCTCCGTCCTCTCTACTCTTACCTCTGGAAGGCACAGGATTACCAGAGTGCACCACCATGCCTATTTACGGGGTATTGGGGGATGAAACCTAGAGGCCGATGCATGCGAGGCAACATTCTTCTAACTGAACTACGACCTCAGCCCATCCTAAGGCTTTGGATACAAAAGTAAAATGGAATGAAATAAACAAAAAAGGAAAACGAGTCTGTTTTTAGGCTTTTAAATTGGAGGATTCTAAACCTGACTGAGAAGTGTGAGAGTAGTTCTGAACAGTAGAAGCAGATGAATCCAGCCAGAACGATAATCCTAGCCAGGGAAGGAGAGGCAGGAGGAGCAAGAACTCAAAGCCAGTACTGGAGACGGCCGAGTAGCTAAGAGCCCTCGTAGCTCCTGCAGAGGGCCCAGGTTCCTTTCCCAGTACCACGTGGCTGTTCATAGCTACTCTAACCTCCAAAAGCCTTCTGCTGAGCTCGCTGGACCCTGGGTATAGATATGGCGAGCGAGCATACACACGGGCAAAATGCTCACACGGTAAAGTGCCACTTTTCAATTTCAAGGAGCTTAAAAAAATAACAAGGGCTAAAGGGATGGCTCAGTGGTTAAGAGCACCGACTGCTCTTCCAGAGGTCCTGAGTTCAATTCCCAGCAACCACATGGTGGCTCACAACCATCTGTAATGGGATCTGATGCCCTCTTCTGGTGTATCTGAAGACAGCTACAGTGTACTTATATATAATAAATAAATCAATCTTAAAACAACAACAACAACAACAACAAAATCCCAAATGTTTATGATCATGCTTGGTTATATGGCAAGTTCCAGGATAACCTGGGCTACAGAAACTGTTCAAAAAACCAAGAGTGTGAATACATTGGTGTGCTTATTAAACATAAAATACAAACTTCATTACTGGGTGGTGGTGTCACATACCTTTAATCTAGCACTCAGGAGGCAGAGGCAGAAGGATCTGAGTTCAAGGGCCTGCCTGGCCCACAGAGTGAAAAAGAAAAAGGGAATACACACACACACACACACACACACACACACACACACACACACACACACACACACACACACACACACACACTCTTCAATTGGATTCTCACCAAAACAAGCTTAATATACTCACACAACGGCAAAGTGTGACTACTGACTGGATATTTGGTGACATTAGGGGCCCATATTAATTTTCTGTAGGACGATGGTGGCTCTGGAGTTAGTTATGTTTGAGGCGGGGTCTAGCTTAGCCCAGCACACCTTACTCTCATTTTGTAGACCCATCCACCTGGAGTTTCTGAGTCTTCAGAGTACTGGGATTACAGGACAAGTGATGGTCCTCTGTCAACACAACAGTGCCAGTGACTGAACGCGGGCTCCATGCATGAGACAAGCACTTTATTTTTTTTTTTTTGTTCTTTTTTTTTCGAACTGGGGACCGAACCCAGGGCCTTGCGCTTCCCTAGGCAAGCGCTCTACCACTGAGCTAAATCCCCAACCCCGAGACAAGCACTTTATTAAAGGAGCAACATCCCGGGTTGGGGATTTAGCTCAGCGGTAGAGCACTTGCCTAGCAAGCGCAAGGCCCTGGGTTCGGTCCCCAGCTCCAAAAAAAAAAAAAAAAAAGAAAAAAAAAAAAAAAAAGGGAGCAACATCCCAGCCCAAGTCTATCATCATCTTTAGATTAACTTATTCAGGAATGGCAAGATGGCTGAGGGAGTAGAAGGACCCAGAGATGGAGGGAGAAAACCAACTCACGTAGGATCCTTACCCTTCTAGCAAGCTGTCGTATGCTCACAAACATGTGCACACACAAAATAAATGAAATCAAAAAATAAGTAAAGAGCTGGCCCTGGGGGTGCATGCCTTTAATCCCAGTGCTCTGGGAAGCAGGCAGGTCTTTGTGAGTCCCAGGACAAGCAAGGCTACAGAATGAGATCTTGTCTTAAAACAATACAAGGGTTCAGGTCCAAACTGGACAACACAGTGAGACCTCCTGTCTTATACATGAATGAAAGACTCGTTGATTACGTACATGATGAGGACATAAAGTAGAGTGCGGGCACCAGAGCGCACACGTGGAGGTCAGAGCACGACTTCTCCAGGACCTGCTTTCTCCTTGTGCTGTGTTCTTGTTTCAGACAGGGTCTCTCCTGTTGCTTCTGCTGCTGTACTACAAACTGAGCTTCCTGTCAAGTGTGCCTTCTCTCTCACAACTGTTAACAGGAGCGCCAGGGCTGCATCTACCCTTGCATACAGGCGCAGTCACAGGTCGTCAGATCACACAGGACCTGCTGGCTTTGTCTTTTGATATTCCTCCTTTCACACACGACAGTTCTTATAATAAAGAGTATACTAAAAAACAATGAAACCTGGGGCTGGAGGTGGCTCAGTGTTAAGAACATTTAGTGCGCAATCCTGAGGACTAGGGTTCCGTTCTCAGCACCCATGCTGCAGGCTAAGAGACTGACAAATGCCTGTGAGTCTTTCTCGTCTCTTCTGGCCTCCACAGGCATCCTCCCCACCACCCCAAAAGCACAGTCACACACACTCTTCAAAACGAAACCACCCAGTCAAACAGCACCCCCTCATGTACCTTCTCTGGTTCTTTCTTTAGATGAGACACCCCAACAAATTCTGCTTCCAGCTGGTAGGTCAGAGCCAGCACCTGGATATCTGTGGCAGAGAGGCTGGGGTAGTCCCCAGTTTTCTTGGAAAACTCAGTTACTGCAAGCAAAGAAGAGATTCCCAACCTTAGTCAAGGGCAAAACTGGCAAGTCCTTGGATATCTTAAATGGAAAGACCTCGTGTTCCCATGTAGGGCCTGGAGAGATGGTTTATCAGTTGAGAGCACTAGCTGATCTTCCAAAGGACCTAGGCTCAATTTTCAGCATCCTCATGGTGGTTCAAAATTCTAACACCAATTCCAAAGGATCCAACACCCTCTTCGGGCCTCTGAGAGCACCAGGCAGATACACAGCACACAAACATATGTGTAGGCAACGCACCTATTCACATAAACCAGAACAAACTGGTATTGGCCATTGGATGACTAGTGAGGGTGCCTGGCAGCAAATGCAGCTGCCTGAGTTTGGTTCTGGGGTTTGCATGATAGAAGGAGAAGCCAGTTCTCTGTAGCTGCCCTCTAACCTCATCCACATTGTGCCATGCACAAAAGCCTCTCAAAGGACTTAGAATCCATACTCCGTCTGGGAGACATGGCTCACTCTGTAATCCCGGCACTCAGGAGATGGAGACCGGAAGTTAAAGGCTACCCTCAGCCTCATAAAAGTTCAAGGTCAAGCCAGACTACTGGAGACCTTGTTTCAAAACACCACCACCAAATAACCAAACAAAATAAGAATCAGTATTCCATAAAAACAGCAACATCTACTTTCTGACCGTTTTCTCTTTGTGACTGAAAAATCTGTGCTCGCCACCACCAAGCCACTCACAAGGTAGCTCTGAGGTAACATTCTCATCCACGAGATCAGGGCACAAGACAAGGGGAGAGAAGAGTTCCTTAATAGAGCTTGGTTATTAGTATAACCCTCATCTTTCTTTCTTTTTTTTTTTTTTTTTTTTTTTTCTTTTTTTTTGAGCTGGGAACCAACCCAGGGCCTTGAGCTTCCTAGGTAAGCGCTCTACCACTGAGCTAAATCCCCAACCCCAACCCTCATCTTTCTAAGCTCCAACTCTTTTGTTTTAAGTATAACAGCTAGAGTAACTGCAGCAACCACATGGTGGCTCACAACCACCTCTAATGGATGCCCTCTGATGTGTCTGAAGACAGTGACAGTGTACTCAGATAAATAAATATATCTTAAAAGACAACAATAACAAAAACCAAAACAAGTGTTCACCACACCATTATGTCTGGCTTTGGGCTAGAAATGGCTCAGTGGTTAAGAGCACTGACTGCTCTTCCAGAGGTCCTGAGTTCAAATCCCAGCAACCACATGGTAGCTCACAATCATCTGTAATGGGATCTGATGCCCTCTTCTGGTGTGTCTGAAGACAGTGACAGTATACTCACATATATAATAAATAAGTAAAACTTTAGATTAACAGACGGCTTGATTTCAAGACGGAAAGGAAGGTTAACTGGACTGTAACCGTGGCCTAGGATGAAACCAAGAGAGAGATGTTGTGTATCAAAGGTCAGCTTTTTAAATAGTTTAAGAACTGCACACTGTGCTGGATCCACAGTGCATGGCAATGCTACAGTATTTAAGACACTGACAATAAACACACAATTTCCTCATATTACAACAGTGTCTTCTGATAATAACGGCATAAGTACCAGACACACTGCTACATTTCCTATAAAATGGCATTAGCAGTGGGTTTGACAGTGAGTTTCTGTATGCTTATGAATGGCCCTGATGTGTATACATGCCTGTCTGTGCTCCACGTGTATGCCTGGTGCCCTAAGTTCAGAAGAGGGTGTCAGACTCCGTGGACTTGGAGTTAACAGATGGCTGAGTTGTCGTGTGGGTGCTGGGAATTGAACCTGGGTTCTTCAGAGGAGCAGCCTGTGATCTTAAACTGCTCGGTCATCCTTCCAGCCCCATAATGGTACCCACCCCTTTAATACTAGCAGGTGGGAGGTGAGGCAGATGTAGACAATTCTAAGTTCAAGGCCAGCATGGTCTATGTGGTAAGTCCCAGCTGGTGGGAGGTAAAGAGGTGAGACTCTGCCTCAAAAAAAAAAAAAAAAAAAAAAAAAAGACTTCCTGGGCACCCAGCAAACCCAACAAACCTTTTCTGTATTTTTGTTAAGATTCACTTACTTGCCAACCAGGGGTGGTGCATGCTTTTGGCCCCAGCACTGGAGAGGCAGAAGCAGGTGGTTGAATCTGAGGACAGCCTGGCCTATAGAGTTCTAGGTCAAAGTTTTTGTTTATGCATTTGAGTGTTTTGTTAGCACGTAGGTTATGTGTACCACATTGACCTATTTCCTCTCAACCATATCTTATGAGGTATTACTTGTATTTTGGGAAGCTGAAGCTGCCTGACAGAGATCTGTAACTGTCAAGTTGGTAGGAAAAGCTACAGAAACCACAAATTGGCAAAGTGGACCACAGCCAAGTCCACCACTTGCTACTTCTACTCCTGCTAACCTGGATTCCTGAAGAGGATGATGATCCCCAAGCCACTAGTTTTCTTTCAGAACTACTGCAAGACTTAAACAGGTCCCTTTTTCTTCTTTTTAAAATTTATTTTTGAGATGAGGTCTCACTATGTAGCCCTGGCTTGCTTGGAACCTCTGCCTCCGGATGGCTTGGACTAAAAACATGTGACATCACATTGGGCCCAACCCCCCTCCCCCTTTATTTTTAATATGACAGAGTCTCACTATCTAATTCAGGCTGGCCTGGGACCCATGACCCTGAAACCTCTGTCTCCCCAGGGCTGAGACTACAGCACTGGGCTAGCCTGCATGGCTTTTTCTGACTTGAGGCTGGCTCTCTATTGGAAACTATAATCACCCAATAAACACAGGACTACAGATCTACGGTTTTTTGTTTTTTTTTTTTTCCTTCTTTTTTTTGGAGCTGGGGACCGAATCCAGGGCCTTGCGGTTGCTAGGCAAGCGTTCTACCACTGAGCCAAATCCCCATCCCCAGATCTACGGTTTTTATTTTTAAATCTCTTCAGTTTTTTGGTAGGACGGGGGCCACACTCAGAGCCTTCTGTATACCTGGCAAGCGCTCTCTCACTGAATCTTACGAGTCTACACAACTTTACTTCATGTTTCCAATTTGCTAGACACCATTCCATTTCCGTATGGCCTACAGTACTGCCGGAGATGTGGTAGATACCATTTCTAGTCTCGTTTTACGGTAAAGCTTAAAGCCTGTGTGATAAACCCTGGCGCACACGGCTAGTATTATTAAAGCCAGGCTGAAGTGACTGTCTCTAAAACCAATGTTGACTGGTACCAGGGCAGGACTGTCTCCACTCGGGCTCGGCGTCGCTGCCAAGGCTGCGCCAGGACACTCACCTAGCCTCACGTACTCCGGGAAGGGTTCCTTGAACCGCAGCTCGTAGGGCAGCACTGCCAGCCGCCTGCGTGTGGCCTTGTCGCGAATCTCTCTCACCACCTCCCGGATGGTGTAGATGTTTTTTCCGATGTCCTGTGGACAGACCGGCCTAGTTATCCCACTCGCTTGACCCCACACTCACCCCTGGAGGGTCTCGTGCCCAGATCCCGTGGCGGAATCTCTAGTACCTGTAGAGGCGCATCCCTCAAGAAAGCTCCGGCGTCAGCCACAACGTGTTCCACAGGCGCCATGTTGGCTGCCAAAGACAGACCGCGCATGCGTATGGCGCTTGCGCTGTTCCCTAGCTTTGCACCGCACTCCTCCCGGACTGGAGAGGAACAGCTGCTGCGATTTCGCGGCTCCCCCTAGCGGCCACAAACCACCCCTTCAGGACTACGTGTGCCACTTGCCCTGCCAGGAGCTATGTGCGTGATTAAATTTGAGAGAATTCTTAAAAATCTGCCTCGGAATTCATAGAGCTTTCTTTACTTTTAAAAGAAAAACCCGTAGATATGAACATGGTTGAAAGTCAGTAGCTAGAAAGAGAATCTATCACACAAATCAGTAAGGTACGTTCGATTTTACAAGCAAGGAAGCCAAGCTGACTTGGCCAGATAACCTACGAACTGACCTGAAACCACTCTTTAAAATCCATTGTGTTACCTCCACATCAAACCAGATACACTCAAACTAATAGAAGAAAAAGTGGGGAAGAGTCTCGAACACGGGCACTGGGGAAATTTTCCTGAACAAAACACCAATGGCTTATGCTCTAAGATCAAGAATCGATAAATGGGACCTCATAAAACTGCAAATCTTTTGTAAAGCAAAAGACACTGTCATTAGGACAAAACGGCAACCAACAGATTGGGAAAAGATCTTTACCAATCCTACATGTGACAGAGAGCTAATATCCAAAGTATACAAAGAACTCAAGAAATTAGACTCCAGAGAACCAAATAACCCTATTAAAAAATGGGGTACAGAGCTAAACAAAACATTCTCAGCTGAGGATTATCGAATGGCCAGAAAGCACCTAAAGAAATGTTCAACATCCTTAGTCATCAGGGAAATGCAAATCAAAACAACCCTGAGATTCCACCACACGCTAGTCAAAATGGCTAAGATCAAAAGTTTAGGTGACAGCAGATGCTGGCGAGGATGTGGAGAAAGAGGAACACTCCTCCATTGTTGGTGGGATTGCAGACTGGTACAACCATTCTGGAAATCAGTCTGGAGGTTCCTCAGAAAATTGGACATTCCACTACCTGAGGACCCAGCTATATCTCTCCTGGGCATATACCCAAAAGATGCTCCAACATACAACAAAGACACATGCTCCACTATGTTCATAGCAGCCTTGTTTATAATAGCCAGAAGCTGGAAAGAACCCAGATGCCCTTCAACAGAGGAATGGATACAGAAAATGTGGTACATCTACACAATGGAGTACTACTCAGCTATCAAAAACAATGACTTCATGAAATTCATAGGCAAATGCAATAAACTAGAAAATATCATCCTGAGTGAGGTAACAGAAAAACACACTTGGTATGCACTCACTGATAAGTGGATATTAGCCAAAAAGCTCAAATTACCCAAGATGCAATCCACAGACCACAGGAAGCTCAAGAAGAAGGATGACCAAAATGTGGATGCTCCCACTCCTTCTTAAAAGGGGGAAAATATCCATAGGAGGGGATAGGGAAGCAAAGTTTAGAGCAGTGACTTAAGGAATGGCCATTCAGAGCCTGCCCCACATGTGGTCCATATATATACAGCCACCAAAACTAGATAATATTGATGAAGCTAGAAAATGCATGCTGAAAGGAACTGGATATAGATCTCTCCAGAGAGACACATCCAGAGCATGTCCAATACAGAGGTCAAGGCTAGCAGCAAACCACCGAACTGAGAACAGGACCCTCTTGAGGGAAATTAGAGGAAGTATTGAGAGAGTTGAAGGAGCTTGCAACCCCATAAGAACAACAATGCCAACCAACCAGAGCTTCCAGGGACTAAACCACTACCGAAAGATTATACATGGTCTGACCCAGGGCTCCAACTGCATATGTAGCAGAGAATAGTCTTGTTGGGGCATCAGGGAAAGGGGAAGCCCTTGGTCCTGCCAAGGTTGAACCCCCAGTGCAGGGGAATATGGGGCGGCAATAAGGGGGATATATAGGGGGGATACCGGTATGGGGGAGGGGGAGGAGAGGGAATGGGGGCTTATGGACAGGAAACCAGGAAGGGGAATAACCTTTGAAATGTAAGTAAAGAAATATATCTAATAAAATTTTTTTTTAAAATCCATTGTTATACAGTCATACAATGCAGCCCTACTTTATTTGAACATCTTGGGACAATGATTGTGTTACTAGATATCCTCGTTCCACCTTCCCAAACAAGGCACATGATTCTCTAGAAAATTGAACAGAAGGGGTATTAATGACTATTAATGACTTCCAATTTTCCTTTCAAATCTGAGATTAGGAGATGTGGGCTGCTACATGCGGACAATGCTGATCTGAGTCGTTAGCCTCTGTTTTCATTTCAACTGTCCTGTTTCACTCATCTGTCCAGTGTCAAAAATACGCGCGCACCACACAGGTGCCACAATCCTCTGGGCTGGAGTGAAGGGCACCTGTGGTCCACCTAATCTAAGTGTGGGAACATAATTCTTTGTGGTCTGCTTTCGACAGGTGAGCCAGCCATCTGTCTAGTCCTAGAGAACTCTTTCTGAGCATTTATGTCCAATCCTTGTTCCAAGTCCACATTTTCTAGGAAGTTCCATCTAAAATTTCCTAGCAACTACACTTGTTAGAGCTCTCAGAGTCTTTCTATAAGCTCCACTGCTCTTAACCTTCTGCCTCGGTGCTCATATTGCAGGCGTGTGATACCACTTCCTATTTTATTAAGGCATTACCAACAAAAGCATTCAGGGCGGGAACCTCTGCGCCATCCTCGGCCCCACCCCCACCAACAGCCATGTTCACCGCCCTGCAGTCAACATCACTCGGAAATGTTTGTCTGCGCTCTTCCGCCCTCTTCTCATTATTTTAGATCAAGCTTTTATCTCTTTCCCAGATCTCTCTATCTGTAATGGATTTTCCACATTGACCTAAACAGTGACTGA